>NC_053498.1:20022796-20265303 GCF_905171775.1 Rana temporaria | reverse complement strand
TGCATGAGGCCCAATAGGCCACTGAAGGCACTAACATGGCTAGCTTACCACATTCCTCCTGTAAGGCTGCTTTCACACTGAGGCACTTTTACAGGCGCTAAAGATGGCGCTTATAAAGAGCCTCTCCAAGGGCTTTCCCACTAGAGCTGTGGCAGGAAGGTAAAAAATAGTCCTGCAAGCCGCATCCTTGCAGCGCAGAAGGAGTGGTGTATACACCGACCCTAAAGTGCCCCTGCCCATTGAAATGATTGGGCAGCGCTGCTTTGCGGGCGATTTTAACCTTCTTTCAGCCGCTAGCGGGGGTTAAAAGCATCCCGCTACCGACAGAAAAGCGCCACAAAAAAGACAGTAAAACGTCCCTAAAAATAGCGCAGCTTTACAGCTAACGCCGACGTTGGTAGCCTAACTTGAAACGCAACAGCTTAGCATGGTCAGCCGGCATAGGAAGTGATGTTACTGGTAGGATCTCCAAGGAAGAAGCTTTCCAAAATATTCAGAAAAAACTATTTGCTTAAAAGTTTTGTTAGGTTTTTGTTAAAGCAGAGTTCCATCCACAATTTCACTTTTTACATATAAATACCCCTGTAATACACAAGCTTAATGTATTCTAGTAAAGTTAGTCTGTAAACTAAGGTCCGTTTTGTTAGGTTGTTACAGCATTTACATAGTTTATAATCTAGAAATAGACCGTGGCCATCTTAAGCGTGGGCATCATGAAGCCAGACTGTATGACTTCCTGGATTTCAGCTTTGCATATCTCGCACATGCTCAGTGCACAAGCAATGTAATAGGTTTCAGTCAGGTTTGCAAGGACTACTGGGAAACATGATGCCTATCCCAGAAACCTTTGCAAATAGCCTAGGCAAATAAGGAGGAGAAAGTAATGAAGGACTACAAAATAAAGGTATTTACAAGCAACAAATTAAATAAAAATTGTCCATTCTGAACACTATGAGATTAGAGCATGCAGCACAGACAAACATAAAAAATGGGTGGAACTCCACTTTAAGCAAATTATTTTTGAGAGTCTGTTGTAAAATGTCTTGCCTATAGAACAGGGGTACTGAATTAAAATTCAAAGAGGTCCGCTTAGTAACATTTTCTTTCTGCAGAGGTCCGACTCTCATTTTTCTATTACTCAGGGTCTTCACACAGCCCCGTGCCCCTGTGTTGTCACATTCCGCTCCCCGTCACAGATTTCTCCGAAAGTGACGTTCTGTCGCCGCCATTTTTCTACACCCCACACTCCTGCACAGTAATGATAGAGTGTGAAGGGGGCAAGCGGACATCTTGTTACACCCACCGGAGTCTTAGATTTCAGTCATTTTCAACACAAAACGGAGCTTATTTGCTTAAATACTGTGGGGCAGATCCACGTACAGCGGCGCATTATTCCGCCGGGCGTAGCGTATCTAAGATACACTACGCCGCCGTAACTTACCTTTTTTTCCCCGAATCCTCAAAGAATTTGTGCCGTAAGTTACGACGGCGTAGTGTATCTTTGGCGGCGTAAGGGCGCGCAATTCAAATCGATGCGATGGGGGCGTGTTTTATGTAAATACGTTGTGACCCGACGTAAACAACGTTTTTTTTAATGGCGCATGTGCCGTCCGTGGGGGTATCCTAGTGCACATGCTCGAAATTAAACCGGAACAAGCCAATGCTTACGACGGTGATGTCATTCTACGCAAATCCCTATTCGCGAACGACTTGCGCAAACGACGTAAAAAAAATTCAAATTTCGACGCGGGAACGACGGCCATACTTAACATTGAGTATGCCACCATATAGCAGCTATAACTATACGCCGGAAAAAGCCAAACGCAAACGACGTAAAAAATGCGCCGGCCGGCTGTATGTTAGTGGATCGCCGTATCTAGCTAATTTGCATACTCGACGTGGAATTCGACGGAAACGCCACCTAGCGGCCAGCGTAAATATACACCTACCATCCGACGGCGTACTAAGACGTACGCCTGTCGGATCGATCCCTCATTCCGTCGTATCTTGTTTTGTGGATACAAAACAAAGATACGACGCGGGAACTTTGAAATTACGTGGCGTATCAATAGATACGCCGGCGTAATTTCTTTGTGGATCTGCCCCAGTGTTTTTAAATCCGACGGACTGTTTATATGTTAAATGTGAAAATCAGAGGTGTTTTGTCACATTAGCAACCATGTAAGATCAGCAGGTTTGCTGCGGCTTTTACAATTTAACATGTAAACAGTCCGTCGGATTTACAAACACTGTATTTAAGCACATAAGCTCCATTTTGTGTTGAAAATAACTTTGAAATGTAAAACTCTGGTGGGTGTAACAAGATGTCCGCTTGCCCCCTTCGCACTCAATCATTACTGTGCAATGGTGTGGGGTGTAGCAAGATGGCGGCAACAAAACATCACTTCCGGAGCAATCTGTGATAGGGAGCGGAATGTGACACTACACCCCCCCTCTTTCACATCCCAGACCCCTTTATATCAGTGTTCCCAGTCCCCTTTTCAATCACAGCCCTCCCCCTTCACAGCAATGCAGCAGAGGGGTGGACGTGCCATACATTGTAAAAGGTACCCCAACGCACCTTTGCAATGGATGTGCATTGGTTGCTTGCGCCATTTTTTTGGCAACACATTGGTGTTTGTTACACTGCAATGCATGTCCTTCGTCAAGGTGGGTTGGGCTGCCGTTTAGACAAATGGCACATCATCATAGCAACATATTTAATGTGCATTAACACAATGCTAGCGTGTAAATGGGCTCTTATTCTGCTCTAATTTATGTTTGACCCATCTGGCCTTAAAGACATAACCTTTACCAAAAAATTACCTATGCAGCTATGGGGTGTCTGTAGATAAACACAAGCAGTGTTTATGTGCTTGCTATAGGTGTAGGCAGTTTATGTACCTCCTGAAGCCAAATTGAAAAACTCCCAGAGCAATTTGCATCATCCCATGCTAGGACTCTTGCTAAGAGACTTCCACCATCACATGAGCTCTCTCTCTCCCATGACATACTAGCTCTGAGCTTAGCGACTGAGATCTCGCTCTTGTGATGGTCGGGGTGAATAGTAACAAGGGTGGGATGATGCCATCCCAGAAAGTTTAGCAGTTAGACTTTAGGAGGTATGTTAATGGCCTGCAAAGCAGGATGGGATCATGCCATGGAAGGTTATCAGTTAGGCTTCAGAAGGTATGGTAATGGCCTTACAAGGCAGGATTGGATTATTCCATCTCTGGGCATTTATCAGTTAGGCTTCAGAAGGTATGGTAATGGCCTTACAAGGCAGGATTGGATTATTCCATCTCTGGGCATTTATCAGTTAGGCTTCAGAAGGTATGGTAATGGCCTTACAAGGCAGGATTGGATTATTCCATCTCTGGGCATTTATCAGTTAGGCTTCAGAAGGTAGGTAAATGGCCTACACCTATATAGCAAGGGCCTTATTGAACTTTGGTCAAACCTGCAGAGTTTTTTTGTTTTCTACAGATGCCCCTTGCTTGCATAGGTGTTTTTTTTTGGTATATGTGAACTATGCCTTAAAAAATCATCAACTTCGCACCCCAAAGGTCTGGGTTTTCAGAATTATATCACACTGGAGTGCCCAACCACGCCAACCTTTGTACCCAAAGAACATCGGTCTCAGGCAATAGAGATTGCAGTCTCCTTTAGAAAATGATTGTCCACCCCATTGTTTCTCAACTGCAGTCCCCAAGGCACCCCAACAGGTCATGTTTTCAGGATTTCCCCTCAGATGAAATGGCTGTGGTAAAGTGAGGTAGTAAAACTGATCAAATCACCTGTGCAAAATAATGGAAAGCCTGAAAACATGACCTGTTGGGGCGCCTTAAGGATTGGAGTTGAGAAACACTGGTCAGAGTCTTTGACAAAAACATAAGCACTGATCAGAGTATTGGTTAAAAAAAATTCTCAACTCTGTATCCCTGAGGTCTGGGTGTTCTGAATTATATCGTACTGTGGTGCCCAACCACACCAACCTTTGTGCCCAAAGAACACAGACCCTCGGGCACTGGAACTTGTAGTCTCCATTAGAAAATGATTGCTTACCCTCAGGTTTTATGACAAAAAACATAATGGCATCAGATCAGAGATTGGTTATAAAAAAAATCCTCAAATCCGCACCCCAAGTTCTGTGTATCATATTGGGTTGCCCAAAAAACACTGGTCCTTAAGGCTGCATTCACACCTCGGCGTATATACGCCTGAAGCGCGACGCTCGTGCCGCTGGAGGGGCGAATTTCCATTGATGTCTATGAGATGGTTCATATCTCACGCCGAAACGCTGTACGCCTGCCGCCTGAAAACATGTCCCGGACCCTTTTTTTCAGGCGGCATTGGCGTTCGGGCATAGACATCAATGGGAATTATCTGTAATAAAAAAAAAGGAAAACAAATCGCGGCGTTACAATGTGAATGCAGCCTTAGGCACAGGTGCGTGTGGTGACCATTAGAAAATGTCTGCTTACCTCATATTCCATGACAACATCCATTGAAGACTTTAACAAATTAAAAAACATTCAACACAGCCATATAACTAAACATGAACTTTATTTTTTTTTTCCATTTTCATATTAGTTTTTTTTTTTAATCTGTCCGCTCGTTTCTTGTGGGTATTATTTTTTTTTTCCTTTTTTTAACATTTTTTTTATTTGGTACATTGTGTACAAAAAACTGGTGCTCTGGACAAGCTGTGAGATGACAGAAACATAGAAGGGACCAGGGGGGAGAGGTGGAGAGAGGAAAAAGCACCCTTGACTTTTTGTCTTATCCCAACCCTCCACACACACACACGCACGCACGCACAATGAGTAAATAGGGCTGGAATATCCCCTCTGCCTCTAACTCCACAACAAGGCCGGTAACTGCATTTATTTATTTTAAATGGGGAACGGCTTTTCAAATAAAACCCTGAGAGACCACATCTGTTTAAAACAAGTGAGATTGTACACAGTATTCAGCGTAAAAAAAAAAAGGGGGGACAAAAAAGAAAAAGAAAAGGGTCTCAGAGTTCCCGCCAAAACGTCCTGTGCTATCACAGGCCCAGTTGGCTGAAGAGTTCCATCATGGCCGCTTCTCCCTTGCGTTTCCTGATCTGTAGAACCGGACATTGTGCTGTTAAAAACGTATTATGGCTTTCAGGCCGGATACAAGCGGGTTAGCCCTTTTGCTGACGGGGGGAGGGGGTTACTCTACCAACAGCAAAAGAGTTAAAGCAATACACGGATCAGAAAAAAAATATATAAAATAAGATGGCACAGTTACACTAACTGGGTGCTTTTTTTTGTTTTCTCTCATGATGGCGGCACCCCTGTGCTTCCGCCTCCAGAAATTGACTTTTCAACGCTATATTTATTATTTACATATATATATTTATATAATAATTTCCCCTAGGTTCATGGCTTTTTAAAGGTTTACAGTTAACAATAAACAACAAGAGACAACTGGGTCTAAAAAAATTTAAAAATAGGAAAAAAAATGACGAGTAAAGAAAATAAAAATTAAGAAAGCTAATTAAAAAAATAAAAAACACGGCACAGGGAAAGGAAAAAAAAAAAAACATCCATCCCCCACCCCCACTAAGAAAGAAAAAAAAGAAACAGACAATATAACACAGCCCCAGTCACTGACTTCCTGTCCAAACAGGAAGTGCTGTTACAAAGCAGTTTTGTTGGCTCCCAACGTTCTCATAAATATCATGAATTATATAAAGAAGGCGTGGGATCAGACTGTGATTTCATCCTCTGGACATAACCTGCATCATATCCCATCAATAAATAGAAACGCCACCACAAACATAAACCGCTCACGGGCGAGGCAGAACGTGACAATCTTTAAAAAAAAAAAGAAAATACCTTTTAAAAACAAAATCTTTTCTTCACTACAGGCTTCGGCGTTCGAGAGCGCCTTCTCGGCTGTACGGAGGCAACCATTTTTCTGAAGCCGTTCTCAATTGGATTAATTCACCGCTGATGTTGGCTCGGGCAAAATGGCCGCCGCTGCGGTTGGTAAGGCAGGCTGTAAATTAACTGGCTATGAGCGAGGGAGGTTGTATGGTTGGAGCAGTTGTTTGTTTACTACTGTGCAGCTTAATTAATTCAATTCATAGATGTAACAAGGCCCACATTCTAAAATCTGATTTAAGACAGTCTTAGTGAAGGATTTGCTCTTTGAAGCTTCTTTAGATTTTTTTTTTTTTTGGGTAGAATGGGAAAAAGTAAAAAAAAAAGTTCAGTGTATATATATATATATATATATATATATATATATATATATACTGAACTTTTTTTATATATATATATATATATATATATATATATATATATATATATATATATATATATATATATATATATATATCAGGTGCAATTTCTCTGACCCCATTGGCAAGCTTTTTCCTTCACTTCCTGTCCTTGTGAGGATTGTACAATATATGGGACATGCAGCTGTTATTGGGATAGGAAGGCAAAAATAATAACTATAAAAAAAAAAACATGGTCAGAACCTTCTAACCATAAATCTATTATGCCTCTTGGACACAAGCCCATGCAAGGTTAATTTCCCCTTCAGAATGCCCAGGTGCTGTGTACAGCTGTCCACAGACATGAATGACTGTACTCAGGTATATGCCGGTGCTCACATAGACATGGATGTATGCAAAAAATGTATTTTTTTGCATATACTTGTGTTGACAATGGCACCAGAACTTACCCGAGTACAGCCATTCATGTCCATGGGAGGCTGTATGCAGCACCTTGACTTTCCAGGCAGGGACTGTATGGTGCACGGGCTCAGGCGTCCACGTGAAAAAGGCCTTGTTCAGTATGTTTGGCATCATGCCCATATTATATACCATTTTCTTAAAGCTGAACTCTGGCCAAAAGCAGTTTTTGGCCATTTACACTCTAAAAATAAATTAAGACTTAAGAAGTGTGGACACTGCTGTATTATGTAATACTCTTACTATTCACTTCCCCTGTACAGTACAGTCAGCGGGTCGCTCGATCTCCAGCTTGCCCATTCCTAAGCAGTCTGGCTTTATTTTCTATAAATACAAGGCATTCTGTAATTGGAGGAAAAGCAGATAAACAGCACATTCTCCCCTCCTCCAATCAATGAACGCTTTGCATTTATTGCAGCGCTTGTATTCTGAAACCATCTTGCTTTTTTTTCTATGAATGCAAGGTGCCCTGTGATTGGAGGAGTGGATAAACACCATGCAAGACAGTTTTGGAATGGGCGAGCTACAGAGCAAGTGACCCACTGTGATCTATGTACTCCAGCTGGAAGTTTTCGCACTGGATGGTTGGAAATGAAAGTAAGAGTGTTAAAGTGTCACCGAGGCTCGGTTCACACCTAAGACGGATCCGCCTCACAGCAGGGGTCCGATGCGCGTCCTGGTTCACCATTTCAGGTCTGATTTCAGGCTGAATATTGGGCTGAATTCGGACCTGAAACGGACCAAAACACGCACAGGGTTTTTCTGCAAAACGCACCGGACCCGCTGCGGATATATGTGAACTGGCTCCATAGAGAGCCAGACAGAATCTCATGCTAGTGATCCTGCATCCAATTCGCAATGGTGTGAACCCATCCTAAACCCACACAACATAACAAACTATCAATAAGTGGTGTTCATACTCACTCTGTCACTATGAGATTCATTTTCTGCAAAAAACCTGGTTGATCCTGCTGCTCTCTAGCTCCCCCTTCTGTCCATGTCCCCACTGCAGTTGGGGATTTTGCAGAGCAGTGTTGGCAGCTCTGCACATGCTTAGTTGTCAGTGAGTTTCTATGCTGAGTATTTCCTCCCTATCATATCTGAGCAGCCCATGTGACTATAGAGTCACACATGTGGGCATATACACAGTGGTAAATGCCAGACCACTCACTCCCTACATGCCCACTAACCATAAAACACAATGAGGGTGGGATATTACATGTAGATTGATAGAGGCTTCACCTCTTTTATTCTAAGACACAGCCTATGGCTGGCAGAAATCTGCCCTCACCATATTATTGCCAAAGATTTCATTTTAAATATATATTTGTATGGCAATTTTTAAACGGTTTATTGATTATACAATTTTTTTTTTACTCTGTATTCCAAAGGCTGTTTTTTTTTTTGACCAGTAGAGGACTAGAAGATCCTCCTGCTTATGTTTCCCTGCAGGTAGGCTGGGAGAGAGCTGGGTCATGTGACAGCTGTATATCGATTAGGAAAATGGTACTTAGATTTTTTTTTATTAAAATAACTAGTGCCACCATCCATATACAGAAATAGAAGGGACAAACAGGGTGTTTTAAATAACACAGCATTGATCACATTTTGCACAGGTTTCATTGGTGTTCATTTAGTTTTACAGCGCAAATGGCCGAAAAAAAATGTGGTCAGAGTTCAGCTTTATGCAATTTTTTTTTTCTTCTGAATCTGTTACAAAGTTTCTTTGACTTGGAGATCCAGCCAATAAAAGCACTTCCTGTTGTAGGCTGACAACACTAAGCCGTTCAATCAATTAGCTGCATCGTTGTCGGCCCGCCTTGTGAGCTCCTTCAGTTTTGGCTTAGTAGCTTCCTATATGATAGAAGCTCACACAGTAGGCCACTGCTTCTTAGGCTGTATTCACACCTGAACGCGGCGTATTGTACCGCGATTTGCCGCGACAAATTGCGGCGTTTTGTCCCACGATTTGCCGCGACAAAACGCAGCGTTTTTTACCGCGGTTTTCGCTGGAGGGGTTATTTACACATTTTCGGCTATGGCCGAACGCCGAAGCCACCTGAAAAAAAGGGTCAGGGACTTGTTTTGAGCTTCAGGCGTACGACGTGGAGATGTGAACCATCTCCATAGCCGACAATGTTAAATCACCCCTCCAGCGTATTTCAGGCTGCAATAGCGTCGGGCGTAAAAACGCCTAGGTGTGAATGGAGCCTTATTGTGAGGCAGTAGTTCAGCCTGCAACAAGAATGGCCTGGGAAGAAACTTTGCAATAAATTCACTCCAGAAAACTGTATACACAGAGAAATTATGCCAAACCTACGAAAAACTCGATTTTGGGGGGCGTTACATACAGTACACTTTCCCATCCTAACCAGGAAGCGAGGGTAAATCTTTTCAATGGGGACATGGATAATAACAACTTGACGGAGGCTTCAATCCTTCCCAATTCTATCCAAAGAAAATAAGATTTTAGCTGGAGCTACCAGCCAAGGACGTTAATCAAGGAAGTTAAAATATAGAAAACAGCACAAATACCCAGCATCTTAATTCCCAGCGTTGAGACAGAAATTTGCTGTGATTAGGATCTGATTAAGCTAATGATAAGGCATTTCTCGTTCACTGCCAAGAACACATTTTGGTCTTTTACGGAGTTTTTAAAGGGAACCTGTCAGGACAGAAGTTTCTGGAAGTAACTATATCAAGAACAGTAGTACAGACAGAGTAACCAATTACTCATATAATATGCTGATTTTTGCCTAATTAAGGTGATTAAACTAACATGTTCTTAATACAGAGCCCTGGGTTGGCACAAATAACGGAGCATCCGACTTGCCCAGCTTGCTAGTTATCTAAGCCATTACCCAGAGCGCCGATGCCTGTCCAGGAGGGGCCAAGCTTTCCAATCTTGCATAAACCAAGGCCTTACAGGCTTGGCAGTGTTGCCTTTGTGTTATTAACGATACAAGGCTTTATATCATTAGATGCAATTGACTCCTTGGTCAAAAATACCAGTTTTCTAGTGCCTTTCTCTTTCATTATGAAGCAGGGTCCAGCTTGGCTGAAGATGATTCTCCTCTTCATCTGCTGTTGGCATCCCTGTGAGCTACTTTATGGTCTTTTTTGTAGTTGCTAAATGTAGTATGTATACTCAAGGGTCAGGGGGTGTTGCTATGATCCTAAAAGACCCAATGCATCTTATTTAGCTACATTTTTGGTCTTTTGTTGTAGTTGCTTACGCAGTATGTCTACCCAGGGGTAAGGGTTGTTGATAGGATCCTAAAAGACCCAAATAAGCTACTTTCTGCAGCTTCTCATTTAGTATAACTACATGGGTCACGGGTATTGCTAGGATCAAAAAAGACCTAAGGCATCCCAATGAGCTACTTTTTGGGCTTTTTTTTTTAATTATCTACCCAAGGGTCAGGGATGTTACTAGGATCCTAAAAGACCCAATGAATTCTCATGAACTACTTTTTAGTAGTACATATTTTACACAAGGGTCAGGGGGTGTTGCTAGATCCTAAAAGACCCATGGCATCCCAATAAGCTACTTTTCTGGCTTTTTTTTTTGTATTTTCTCGCATAGTATATCTTACTAAGGTTCACGGGTATTGATATGATCAAAAAAAGACCAAAGGCATCCCAATGAGCTACTTTTTTGGGCTTTTTTTTTGAAGCAGCTCATGTAATTATCTACCCAAGGGTCAGGGATGTTGCTAGGATCCCTAAAGACCTAAGGAATTCCCTCTGCCCTTTTTTTTTTTGTAGCTTCCCATGTAGTATAACTACCTAAGGATCATGGATATTGCTAGGATCAAAAAAGACCTAAGGCATCAATGAGCTACTTTTTTGGAAGAAGCTCATGTAATTATCTACCCAAGGGTCAGGGATGTTACTAGGATCCTAAAAGACCCAAGGAATGCTCATGAACCACTTTTTTGTAGTATATTTTACTCAAGGGTCAGGGGGTGTTGCTAGATCCTAAAAAACTCAAGGCATCCCAAAGAGCTACTTTCTGGCTTTTTTTTGTTGTAGGTTCTCGCATAGTATATCTTACTAAGGGCCACGGGTATTCATAGGATCAAAAAAGACCAAAGGCATCCCAATGAGCTACTTTTTTGGCTTTTTTTGTAGCAGCTCATGTAATTATCTACCCAAGGGTCAGGGATGTTGCTAGGATCCTTAAAGACCTAAGGAATTCTCATGAACTACTTTTTTTTGTAGTATATCTTACCCAAGAGTCGGGGTGTTGCTAGGATCCTAAAAGACCTAATGCTTCCAATGAGCTAAATTTTTGTCCTTTATTTATAGCAGTTCATGTGAATTATCTACCAAAGAGTTAGGATCTTAAAAGACCCAAGGCATCGCAATGAGCTAAATTTTTGCCCTTTTTTTTGTAGCAGCTCATGTAGTATATCTACCCAAGGGTCAGGGGTGTTGCTGAGGTCATAAATACCCAAAGGCATCCCAATGAACTACATTTTTGGCCTTTTTTTGTAGCTACTCATGTATTATATCTTCCCAAGGGGTCAGCGGTATTCCTAGGCTCAAAAACGATCTAAGGCATCCTTTGTACCCCCATCTAGCTAGAAAACCATGAACAGTACATATAATACAGAAAAGGTTAGCCCATGGGAGTTTAAATGAGTTGATCATAGAGGTCAAGACAAGTGAGTAGAATAAATAGATTGGAATTTATTGAACAGCAAATATTCATGTTTTATTTTTTTTTTCTCTCCCTATCATCTTTTCTCCTTTTTTTTACCCCACCTTTTTCTTTCTACCAGTGTCCCTGAGTATTTCTCATCCTTGGGTAAAAAAAAAAATATATACACAACATTAAAAAGACAATCTTTGGAATTCATAAAGAGTGTTCTAGATATTCTTTAGAAATCTGTAGTATGGCAAAGGGTGGAATACATTTACAGGCAGAGATGCTATTTGGAAAAGTTGGGGCAGTAATGGAAATCAAATATCCATTTAAGGGGAATTGAAGACAAATTTTGTTGAAGAATTGTCTCAAAATATGACACAATTAAACGTGCATCATAATTAACCATTTACTTCAACATTTGAAGGGATATATATCTATATAAATGTACATATAGTCTACGAAGACCGGAGCATCATGTACCTTGCGATACCATATGTAAAGTATTATCCTACTCGTTTATTGGCAACAATCTTTATTGATTTCAACCACAAGGCAGTTACACCTATTACCTTTATTGGCTCTCTGTCACACACATATTGTAATTAGTACCTGCAAATTGATGCCCTAAGGTCTACGATTGTGTTCTTGAACACTTCAAAAAGTGGATTAGATTAAATACTATAGATAGGATGCAATTATGGGACAAACCTAGATCTATACTCAGATAAAAAAAAGTAAATACCCGCCCCTTAAAATACAAATATGTATAAATATATATATTAAAAAAAGAAAGAAAGAAGGAAGACTCTGTAGACTACTTGATCTTCTTTGCCATCACTTTTCTATCCTCATTTTTGTATATTGCTCTCTGTTTAAATGAGGATCGAAATTGCTACCTATCGTAAAGATGCGAATTACAATATGTATGTGACATATACAGTAGCTAATGAAAGTAATAGGTTTAATTGCCTTGTAGTTGATATCTACAATGAGTATTGTTATTATATAGGCAATATACGAGTAGGAGGATCCCTTATGTGTGGTAATGATACTTGATTCTCTGGGGGATGTAGACAAGATTGTCTTTTTAATGGTGTGTGTGTGTGTTTTTTTTTTTACACCAGAGTATATAGTAAAGCGTATTTTCGGACAAAACTTTAATTGTAACATATGCAATACATCTCTCCAATAATTGCACAGTTCCCTCCCCCCCCCCCCCCCATTTAATGACCCTGAAAGTACAAAAAAATACCTTTTGATCACTTATTGGCTGAGGACACAGTTTTTGTGAACTCAGTGGTGTCAGCCCCTTCTTGCCAAACTGCTCAAGCCCACCTCCCATCTATACACCATACAATCATCCTGTGGTCCTAAAATGGCCTGGGAGGGCTAATTACTCAGACTTTCTGACATGATTAATAAATCTAATTTTTAGTGCATACTTTATTTATATGCTCTCTGCACCAAACCGGGCATTCTGTATTAGAGGTAGAGCGATCTTACGCATCTAGTCTTTTACATCATTTGTTTTTAAAGCTCCAGGCTCTGAAGTGGTCTTCATCCACACTTCACTACTCAATCGCTGAATGCATGTTGGGAGTTTTGATTGCATCCTTCTAGGTCATTGGCTCATTAGTGAAGCAAGGATGGGAGTTGTTGGCCCTGAAACCTGCATGTATATTGCTACCCTTTACCCCTCCAGACAAGTTTATTTTAATGAATACATAACTGAAAAATGTTAATCTCATTGAAAGCCTGCCATTAATAATGGGCGCCTTCATTGCTGACCCCATTTTTAAAATGCTAGTTGCCTATCTGTTAAGTAGATGTCTTGGCCTCGGTACTCTGAGTTAATGAGCAAGTATGCAGATCAGAAAAGTCAGAAGACCTTATCTGCATATTTATTCAGTTCAAAAAAGTACCGAAGCCAAAAGGTCAGCATATCAGAGAGGAAACTTGGATTTTAAGGTGATCTGAGCGTTGCCAGACTCCAAATTTCTCCCATGGCAGTTGGCATGATGCAGTTAATATACAGCTACCTAAATTGGTCCTTTATATTAGCCTCCTGTAATTCAGAACTTAGACATTGGACAGGCAGGGGCAGTACTATGAGCCAATTAGGCCATTGGACAGGCAGGGGCAGTACTATGAACCAATTAGGCCACTGCAAAAACACTACGAAGAGAGTGGTGACCTCATCAGTTTAGTGATGCCCCTTCATTGTCCAATCCTATTGCTGAAGGCAAGGCCTTAGACTGAGCTGTACTGGACATCAGTGACTTGGCTATGCTTGCTGATTGGCTGAACAAAATGTTTTTATTTTTGGCAGCTTAAAAAAATTCAGCCATGTTTTTTAGGCACCTGTCTGGAGTTCAGCTTTAAAACACCCTTTTTTTTTTTGGCAAAAGAGAACAAAAAGAAAGAAGTACAAAATCACATCTTTAACAGCCCCCAATGAGTCAGAAGCATTAAGTGAAATGATGTGGCTCGGCACAGCTTTCCCACATAATTACTTTAACTTGCTCCTCTGGCAGAAACGTTTGGGTGTTCTCTCGATCCCGCTGAAAGCTTGAGATTGCTACTGTAAGCAGCTGATTGCTGCATTTATTTTGACACAAGTGATAAAATTAAGTGTCTAAAAGTAGATGGTAACTAATTACTGCAAGCAGACCCCACACGGATTAACGCCGGCACAAATATGGGGTGTGCAACGACTGTTAAACTTCTCTATAGGCGGCAGGGCTGGTTGGGCAGGTGTAAGTGGCTGGTAACCGGTTTATGCACAGAGCTCACAATGCCTCACAACCCAAGCTCCTCAAATCACTCTCGTTCTCCCATTTAAAGCTGTAACTTATGACTGCACTCGCTCCCCCCGCCGCCTGCCCTTCCACGCTAAGGACTCCAAGCTGTGCTGATTTTTGCCTAATTAAGGCGATTAAACAAACATCATGCTCTTAATACTGAGCCCTGGGCTGGCACAAATGACAGAATGTCCAGCTTGCCCAGTTAAGTCATTACCGGAAGCACCGGTGCCTGTCCAGACCGTCCAGGAGGGGCCAAGCTTTCCCATCTTGCAACAATGAAGGCCTTCCAGGCTTGGCAGTGCCACCTTTGTGTTTATTAACTATACCAGGCTTTAATGTCATTGGATGCAACTGAATATTCCCTCGTAAATACCAGTTTTCTAATGTCTTTCACCTTCATTATGACCAGGGTCCAGCATGGCTGAAGATGATTTTTCTCTTCACTAGCTGTTAGCATCCTGATGAGCTACTTTTTTGTAGCTGCCCATGTAGCAAATCTACTCAAGGGTCAGGGGGTATTGATAGGATTCTAAAAAACCTAAAGCATACCAATGAGCAACTTTTTTGGCTTTTTTTTTTTGTAGTTCCTCAAGTTGTATGGCCTACCTTAGGTGTCAGGGATGTTGCTAGAACCCTAAAAAACCCAATGCGTTCTGAGGAGCTACTTTTTTGGCCTTTATTTGTAGAAGCTTATGTAATTGGTCTACCCAATGGTCAGGGGTATTGCCAGGATCCTAAAAGACCTAAAGCTGGGCATAGATGACTCTGTTTTTTTCGATCAGCCAGCAACCAATCTGGGTGCAGCGCTGTTCAATGAAAATGTGCAAATCAATAGAATGACCCCTCTCAAACAGGAATGGCCATAGATGGATCGAAATTAATTTGGTCCCTGCTGAACCGGCCAAATATCAGTCCATCCATGCCCAGATTTAAACATCCTAATGAGCTACCTATTTGGCCTTTTTGTTCACTTCTGCTTATGTAGTATATCTAGGGCTCAAGGGTGTTGCTAGGGTCCTCAAAGACCTAAGGAATTCTTGGGTACCCCCATCTATTGTGAAAAGCTGCAGATTTCAACCCTACGCAGAGTAATTTACTTGTTTCCCTCCCTAGCTTTTCTCTTCTTCCTCATTTTTAACCCATCTTTTTCCTTCTACCTAGTGTCCCTACCCATCACCTAAATTATTTCTCATCCCTAGGTAAAAAGACAAACTATCTGCCTGCTGGGGAGTGTCTGCAAAACAACACTAGCAGTTAGCACTCTATGACCCCACTAATAGCCCTGAGGGCCACCTGTGGCCCTTTGGCATTTGCTGCTTACTTTCCAATCATAGAAGCACAGCTTTGCAAAGGGGCTGTAATCTCTACAGTCTCAGACATATGTCCCCAGTTTTTAACATCTTCTGCAGAAGGTTTCCAACACCACCCAATGGTCTTGTTAGTATTACATATACTAAAAATTACATGTGGCCCTTTAGTGCTTTCGGGAGATGCAGTTGATGCCCCCTATATATCAGAAGTTGAAAACCACTGGTCTATAGGAAGTTTTAGCTGCAGATCTAAGACCCCAGAAACCTGGGTTTGTGCCCCAGCTGTCACGTTCTACCACTGCCAAGGGTGTAACTAAACCCAAAGAAGCCTAAGCAACTGCTATGGGGGGCAGAACAGTGTAATCTGTACATATATTTTATGGAGGAAGCAAAAGCATGTGGCAAATACATTTGGAGGGAATTATTAAAAGTTAGAGGAATGTAATTAAGGTTTGCGAACCTCTATACAAGTTCTTTCAAACAATTTGTATTTTGTATCACTAGATCAGTGGTTCTCAACCTCAGTCCTCGGGTACCCCCAATGGGCCATGTTTTCCTTTACTTTGCACAGCTGCTTTAAATCAACATCAAGGACATGGCATTGATGAGAGCTATTTTATCTAAGGGAAGTTCCCAAAACATTGCCTGTTGGGGGTACTTGAGGACTGAGGTTGAGAACCACTGCACTATAGAACTGCTTTCATTATTGAGATTAAGAGATACAAAGGGCCCCATTATGGTTTTGGTATGGACCTAGTTATGGTTTTGGTATGGGCCCCCATCACACATAGCTATGGCTCCGTTTCTTCCTTTAGCTATGACTAGAGAGTTTGAACATATTCACATATTTCAGGCTGGGAGTAAAATGGTGCTGTTTTCTTATATTTTAACCCTTTAGTAGTATGTTTACAAAAATTATAATTTTAGGCCTTGTACATACAGTCTTTAGTTTGTAAAAATACCAACATTTACAACAAGATATTGCAAAGTATTTGCAAAGCTTTCGACAAAGCTTAAACAGCTTTGTTTAAACTTCAGTCCCAACTTGTGGAGGTTAAACACAAATATTAAAAAGGGCCATAACTGTGGAAGCTGTGCCTAAAAGAGGCAAGCGGTATTGCCTATGATCTCCCTGCAGCTGATCTTTTCCCCAATACTGAGTTAAATGCTTTATTCTACACTGTCTCTGTGTAAAGGCACCCATCTTTTTATTGGCAGGGCTTTGCTTCTTCATGCCAGAACCACCACCCTACAGGATGGTATGAAATTATTTAAAAAGCAGGAGATATGCAAACAAATACAGATCCACATATGAATGAAGCAGAAGCAGGGAGATCCTTGCACTGCAGATCCTAAGGTACAGCTTTCTCTCCAGCAAGGAGAACAGTGGCATAATCAAATCGTATTGCACATCTTCATAAGACTAGCAGTTCACATGAGAAATGCCTTATATTCACTGCAAATATACAGCAATGGGGGTTCAACACACAGGATTGTGCACTGCTAATTTTTAAAACAATTTCAAGACAACGTCTTAGGCACAATTAATATTTTTAACAGATAAATATTTCCAGGAGGTCCACTTTAATGGGAGTGCTGACTGACTAATCGGTGCGTCGCACCGATTAGGACGGTGCCATTGTTGGCAAATGCCACCATTTTGACATGCGATTTGACACAGTGTGAACCAGGGCAAAACCTGCTAGTAGCTTGTTTAAATTCACAGATAGCACTCCCATTAAGATCTGTGTCCATCCCCCATTCTGGAGCTAAAATTTGCTTTAAATTGTAATAAAGTTACCTGAAGTTAAAGCTTGCTGTAGACTTTGCTTATTCACATGTGTACACCTGTATGTACAAAAGCCAAAGAGTTTACTATGGAAAAATACTATTGTTAGAGGGTCATGAAACATAAAAGACAGGTTGGTTTATATGAAAGAGTCTTTAATAAAAGACGTGGGTAATATGAAAGACTTGATTTTTTTTTAAAATGGAGATGAGAGTTAGATACTTTTCAGCACACAATTGCCTTCCCTGTCCTGTTATCACACAGAAAAAAATTGCGGTTGCCACTTTTAGGCCATCCCAAAATGGCAGCTTACATAGGACAAAAGGCGTGCTCAGCAAAGCAGCATAAATATTGTATCTGAAAAGGTATGGGGATTTTTACAACCATTTTTGGGAATGCCATTAGAAGCTCTTTCACGTAAAACCATCTATTTTTCTCAGTTTTGTTCCTTAAAACTATATTTAGACGCCAGTCATTTCATTTGCACATAACACAACTGCCCCAGAGAGCCGATGTACGGCCACAGTCAATGCTCACTTAAATCTTGCACACATCACGTTCAGTTCAGCAGTCTCTACACCCGGTTATTGACCCTCTTGAGCTGTAGGCGGCGCAGCAATAAGTTGACACTGCTGATCCTCTTACAGCAGAGGCTGAGTCCGTCTTCCCTTTCTACCCATCTTCTATGGTTACCTATCCCCACACTTTCTCTGCTTCCCCATTGCCCACCCTCCAAAGGAAAGATTAAATAAAAAAATCAGGTTATTAATACTGTGTTGGGATTTGTTTCTTCTGTGTCTTTTTTTTGTTTTGTTTCCCTTTTAAATAAAAAACTCCTCCTTTCGCTTGTGGTTCTCGCCTCCGTTTAGAAATGCTTCTCGGGCTTCGCCATGTTCATCCAGTCCGCTTGCTTCGTGAGTCAGGTATGAGCCTGCAAGTAAGTCATATGGTTAATGCTGAACTCCAGACAGAAATAAAATACATAATCAATGCAGCTTTGTATCCATTAATACGAGTGTGACGGAACGTCCCACACTCCGCTTGAATGCTTCTGTCAGTATATTGCTTACTAAGTCCTGGAACATGAGACCAATGGATCTGGCTATAGTAACCCCCAAGAACCAGACAACACCAGTCTTGGAGTACATCAGGAATATATATACACACACACACACACACCAGGATGACAATACAAACTGTAACCAAAAACCTATTTAACATGAGCCAATTACTAATCCTTTAACCAGACAAGAGGACTCCGTGCCCACCTGACCATTTTGGTGATTCAATCACTATAGGTCAGACTTGTTGTCACCAAGCTTCACACAGTAGATTATACATTATCATAAGTATAAACACAGGACACCTTCTAACAATAGCAGGAGCTCCAGTAGGAGTCGGCCTGTCTCCTGCATTGTACAGACGCCAATGTTATCAGCTCTTTCAATTAAAATGTTGAGTTCAGAATCAACCAAACCAAGAATAAAAGTCTTTACATATATCCTAGGAGATATAGTGGATAAATATTATTGTCCCATTTTAAAGCGGGGGTTCACCCGTACAGAACACTTTTTCCCCTTAGATGGATGCTCGTTTTGTCTAGGGGAATCGGCTAGTTGTTTTAAAATATGAGCTGTAGTTACCGTTTACGAGATGCATCTTCTCCGCCGCTTCCGGGTATGGGCTGCGGGACTGGGCGTTCCTATTTTGATTGACAGTCTTCCGACGGTCGCATCCATCGCGTCACGATTTTCCGAAAGAAGCCGAACGTCGGTGCGCAGGCGCAGTATAGAGCCGCACCAACGTTCGGCTTCTTTCGGCTACTAGTGACGCGATGGATGCGACCGTCGGAAGCCTCTCGGAAGACTGTAAATCAAGAAGGAACGCCCGCTCCCGAAGACCCATACCCGGAAGCGACGGAGAAGATGCATCTCGAAAACGGTAAGTACGGCTCATATTTTAAAACAACTAGCCGATTCCCCTAGACAAAACGAGCATCCATCTAAGGGGAAAAGAGAAAAAAAAACCATCATTGGGTGAACTCCCGCTTTAAGTAATCCAAGTTATATTTTCTCTGTGCCCCTAATGGACACAAAGTGACTTAGGAGGTGCATGAGGAGCTGAAACAAGGGTTTCTCAACCTTTCCCAGGGATTCTGGGTTCCATGGGCCCTCCTGTTACAACGAGCTATTATTTTTTTTTTAAATCCTGACTCTGTTTCCGAGCGTTGTCTCTCAAGACAAGCTGGATTCAAGCCAATGGGGTGTGCTGTACCGCATTTAGCCAGAGGTGTGGGGGAGGGCGCGGCGGGAGACATTTGGAAACACTCGGAAACACTTATAGCTGGATTTAGAAAGACTTACGCCGACGTATCTTCTGATACGCCGCGTAAGTGCACTGATGCGCTGTCGTATCTCTGCGCCTGATTCTTGAAACAAGATACGCCTTAATTTTGGCTCCATCCGACTGACGTAAGTCTCCTATGCCGTCGTATCTTGGACGCATATTTACGCTGGCCGCAAGGGGCGCTTCCATTGATTTAGGCGTCGAATATGTAAATAAGCAAGATACGCCGATTCACGAACGTACTTACGCCCGTCGCAGTAATCTACGCCGTTTACGCAAGGCGTACGTCCGGCGTAAAGATAAACCACCATATAGGAGGCGCAGCCCATGCAAAGGTATGGACATCAGAATAGCCGTCGTATTTTACGTAGTTTACGTAAGTCGTACGTGAATGGGGCTGGGCGTAGGTTACGTTCACGTCGTAGGCATTGAGCCGTCGTATCTTAGGGAGTATATGCGACGTGATTCTGAGCATGCGCCGTTCGTTCGGCCCTTCATTTACATGGGGTCACGCTTCATTATAATAGATCACGCCCACTACCTTCCTACTTTGAATTAGGCGGGCTTACGCCAGCCAATTTACGTTACGCCGGCGCAACAATGGGAGCAAGTGCTTTGTAAATACTGTTCTTGCCTCTCTATGTTACATCGGCGTAGCGCATATCAGATGCGCTACACCCGCACAAATATACCCCGCTCTACCTGAATCCGCCTATTAGTTCCCGAGTGTCTCAGGCGCCCCCACCTCTGACCACATGCGGTAC
The DNA here is from genome assembly GCF_905171775.1 of Rana temporaria. Taxonomy (NCBI): domain Eukaryota; kingdom Metazoa; phylum Chordata; class Amphibia; order Anura; family Ranidae; genus Rana; species Rana temporaria. The sequence goes on along the minus strand of NC_053498.1, from coordinate 20,244,900 downwards.
TGCATACAATAGCACTCGCTGTGAAATGAATTATCTGAGTTTCCATTGACGCTTATGGAGAAACTCCCTTTAATATATGAGTACTTTGAATTACATGCATTTTTCTGGAAGGAATTATGCTTGTAATCCAAGGTACCACTGTACCTTAAACTTACTCATGTAATCTTCTATTCAGCAGCATTCAGTATGGTAGAGCGCGGGAAAGAGCCAGGGGTGCTGCATGTATGCCAACAAAAAATTGATTGAGACTAGGAGAACGGATAGGGAGAAACCTCATCAGCCTCCTGCTGCTCTGTTACTCTCCAGCAAGCTGGGGGTGGAGTGAGGATGGCACTGTATTCCTTATTGTAAGTGATGGGTGACTTACAACAAGGAATATAGTTGTAATGTGTGTGGGGATGCTTTTCCTAACCATGCTCCCCCCCCACACCTCCTAGATGCCAGCTGTCTTGTGTCAACTCCTCCCGACTATTTCAGCCTTAAAGTCATTGTTAAGGTATACTTTTTTTTATCTTAATGCATTCTCTGCATTAAAGTGATATTAAAGTCTTGTATTTTTTTGTTTAAAAATAACAAACATGTTATACTTACCTGCTCTGTCCAGTGGTTTTGCACAGAGCAGCCCAGATCCTCCTCTTCTCAAGTCCCTCGCTGGTACTCCTGCCGAGTGCCCCCACAGCAAGCAGCTTGATATGGGGGCACCAGAGCTGAGCCACTGCTCTGCATGTCCACCCAGGCATGGTTCATTTGGCTCAGCCCTGCCTCCCTCTCTCCTAATAGGCTCACTGACTTTGACAGCAGCGGGTGCCAATTAGGAGACAGAGTCCTGGACAACGGAGGCAACATCGCTAGGGCTCAGGTAGGTATTAGGGGGGCTGCTGCACACAGAGTTTTTTTTTTAAATCTTAGAATGCATTAAGATAAAAAAAACTTCTGACTTTAGAATCACTTTAAGGTAAGAAAACCCTTCTGTGTGCAGTCTCTCCCCTTATACTTACCTTAGCCCATTCTCAATCCAGCATAGCTCTTTTTGCTCTCTCTATCCCTCTCCCCACAGGGAAGGCTGATAGCAGTGGGAGCCATTGGCTTCTGCTGCTGTCAATCAAATCCTGTTGCGGGGGGGACAGGGCCAAGCCGCACTGTCTGTTTCACTGGAAGTGACTTCCTATGGTGGCACACCACGAAGAGGAGGTGACCAGAGACCTGAGAAGAGGTGGTTAAGGGATGCTCTGTACAAAACCATTGCCCCAAGCAGGTAAGAATAACATGCATGTTATGTAAAAAAAATATAGAAATTGCAATCAATTTAAAATATATCTTAACGGTGGTAGTAAAAGGATGCTAGATGTGGATTTTCACAGGTTATCAATAAGTGGACAAAATTTACTTGAGCCCAATTGGCCTGCATTTGCCAGCGCATCACAAAGATAGGGAACCCCCGCCCCCCCCAGGAGAGGACATTCACCTGGGTTGAGAAATCTAAGTGTAATTGGTCAGAGAAAGCAAATGACCACCCAAGTAAGCCAATGGTGTTGCCAACATCCCTGGTATAGATACAGAGCAAAAAGTACCCGCCGGTATTAATGAGACTTTAAAGGCAAACACTGAGAACACAAAAGTATAAAAATATCAAATTTTATTATTCAGATAAGTTAAAAAAAATGGTGTAACCATCACCAATAAAATGGATAAGAACAAATTGAGATGACTGTAATCGAAACTGTAGCATGGTTCTAAGGGCCAGTCTACAGTTTCGACTACAGTCATCTCAATTTGTTCTTATCCATTTTATTGGTAATGTTTACAACATTTTTTTTTTAGCATACCTGTATATTAAAATTTGATATTTTTGTACTTTTCTGTTCTCAGTGTTTGCCTTTAAAGTCCCACTAGTATCGGGGGGTACTTTTTGCTCAATTGGTCATAGAGATCGCCAAAGAAAAAATCCTTGGTAGTCTTTTCTGTTCAACCAGCTGAATAATAAGGATTTTTCACTTGGTGCTTGCTCCCTTTGACCTATTACACCTAAAGTATGTCTTATGCTAAATGTATTTCACCTGCGTATTTAGCTGTCTGGACTTCAGCTGTAAAATCCTTCTCTAAGCTCTTTTTCGGTGCTAAGCACTATATACAACAGTAGAGGAACATGATGCTTGCTTTGGACAGCATGTGTAAGAAAAAGTTTTCTGCAGTTACATGTATCATAACTGTTTGAAACCCGAAATATAGCATTCATTGTTAAAAGCAACATTTCAAAAATAAAGTATTCCTCAGATACCACAAGCTGTCTGCTGGTAATAATAAAAAAAAGCTTCTTCTGTGTGCCCCTTTGATCCGGGTTACTAAGTGCTTGACTACTGTAATTTTGGGTCTAAGCCCCAATTTTCCCACCATCCCCTTTTCCGGTGAATTACTACTAACCATTAATTTGATTGACAGCAGCGGGAGCCAATGGCTGCGCTGCTATCAATCTCCAATGATGAGCCGCCTCAAACTGGGGCAAACCATTGCGGGAACGAGCTCACGGAGTTTCGTGGCTTAGGTAAGCAAAACGGGGGCCCGAGAGTGCAAGGTGTTTTTTTTCACCTTAATGCATAGGATGCATTAAGGTGAAAAGACACAAAGCTTTACAACCCCTTTAAGTATAAAATGCCCGACAGGTGAAATAGATTTGTAGTTCCAGTGGACTGGTAAGGTGAGGCCTGCAGGTAGTTGGCTTTCCTCATCATATGTGCTGCATATGTGTTTTGTGGCATAAATCAGGAGATAGTTACCATTGCTATGGGAAAAATAAATCTCCCCATTTGGGTGTGCATTGGTCAGCATGTTGTCCAGAAGTGTTTGGATGGACGCGTGTGCAAACCCCTCTGGGACATTTTGTTGGCCCCCTAGGCTGTTAAGGACAGCCAATCACACATGCTGGAGTGGAGGGGAACAACACAATGCTAGGACCCCCAGGAAAAGAAAATGAGGTTCAGTTGTCCATGCCCCCTGTTTGGCCTAATTATTGGAGAGTTAGTCGTTGTAGTGGCAGCTTAAATATGAGCAATGAGATAAGATTGAATTTACAGGATACGTCTTACATGGAGACAGATTGCCCTGTAGTAGGGTGACTGAGTCACACAGGGGTTGATTTTACCAAGACTGGAGAAGTGCAAAATCTGGTGCAGCTGGGCACAGAAACCAATTGTCTTCTAACTTCAGCTTGTTCAATTAAGCTTTGACTGTAAAACCTAGGGTAGGGACAGGTTGGGAGGTGTATACGATGCCCTCAGGAAGGATATACTGGAAACAAAGCTAATAAAGAGTCTGAAGGATGTTATTTATGAGGAAAGGTTACGAGCACTGAACTTATTCTCTCTGGAGAAGAGACGTTGGGAGGGGATATGATTTCAATTCACAAATACCGTACTGGTGACCCCACAATAGGGATAGAACTTTTTTGCAGAAGGGAATTTAATAAGACATGTGTCGACTCATTAAAATTAAAAGAAAATAGTTTTAACCTTAACATACGTAGAGGGTTCTTTACTGCAAGAGCGGCAAGGATGTGGAATTCCCTTCCACAGGTGGTGGTCTTAGCGTGGAGCATCAATAGTTTCAAGAAACTATTAGATAAGCACCTGAACGACCACAACATACAGGGATATACAAGGTAATACTGACATATAATCACACACATAGGTTGGACTTGTGTCTTTTTTCCCAACCTCACCTACTAGTCCATCTTCATCTGAACAAACTCACTCACCTTTCTGTCGGACGGAGCACCAGACCATGACAATCAGAACACAGATGACCAGGAAGACCAGAAGCGCCAAAATCCCGCCTATTATGGCATAGGGAACTTGAGTCTGAGCCTCAATGATCGCTCCAGGGTCTACAAGAAACAAGGAGCATGAGGGAAATGTTCAATAATAATAAAAACTGGACCACAAGAATTCAAAAAGGACAACTGGGCCAATATTCATTAAAAGCAAACAAGAAATCCAAAGATCAAAATGACTACCTTCCATTAAGTTAAATCAAATTGAATATAATTTGTTACTTTTTTAAGACTGGTTTACCTTTTTGTATGACATATCCCTTTAAAGTCGCATGGGAATTTTGTTTGCTTAAGTGTATTCAATGGCCTCACTAACCAAAGGGAGGATGGATGGTGAGAGGGGGGCACAGCCCAGTATGTACAGGAACAAGTGACATGTCCTCCTTGCTCGTCAAAGGGCATACATAGCTTGACTAGGGTTCAGTTCCCTCTGATACACCTTCCAGGGATGTCATATAATTAGATAAATAAGCAAATTTTAAATAGTAAGGGCCAGATCCACATACATTTGGATCGGCGCAGCGTATCAGAGATACACTACGCCGCCGTACCTTACCTGGCGTATATTCGAATCCTCAGCGAGTTCGCGCCGTAAGTTACGGCGGCGTAGTGTATTTGTGGCGGCAGATTTCAAATTGGGCGGGTTTCATTTAAATGAAGCGCGTCCCCGCGCCGAATGAACTGCGCATGCGTCGTCCAGAAATTTGCCGCCGTGCGTCGCAACAACGTCATTTTTTTAACTTAGACGTGAGTTACGTCCATCCCTATTCACGGAACAACTTCCGCAAAAAAAAATTTCAAATTTTGACACGAGAACGACGGCCATACTTAACATGGCAAGTCTATCTATACGCCGCACGTTAGAAAATGCGACGGCCGCGCGTACGTTCATGGATCGTCGTAAATCGCTAATTTGCATACCCGACCCGGAAAACTACGCAAACTCCACCCAGCGGGCGCCGAAGTATTGCATCTAAGATCCGAAGACATACGAAGCCGGAGGCCTGTCGGATCGAACCCAGATGCCGTCGTATCTTGGTTTGAGGATTCAAACTAAAGATACAACGCGGGAAATTTGAAAGTACACCGGCGTATTAGTAGATACGCCGGCAAACTTCGCCTGTGGATCTGGCCCTAAATACATTTCAAAAGCAGTTTTATTCTTCTCCCAAGAATAAAAAAATCTGAGGTGTGGTCCATAGCCCGCAACCAATCAGATAACTGCCTTCATGGTGGGCAATAAGGACATTTTATTTTCCTCTGTTGCCTTTACTTGAAGGTTTGATTTGTACTCACCATACACCACCAGCACATACTGGTCTGAGGAACGGCCATGTTTGTTGGAGACCTGGCAGCTGTACGTTCCGTTATCCTGCAGACTAAGCGAAGGAATGGTCAGGAGGTCACCCTGGACCTGCGATCGTTCCGGTAATGAGTCATTTAGGCGGCTCCAGAGGATCTCAGTCGGCCTGTCAAGAATGAAATATATGGTTAGTGGTGCTCTAATTCCCATAAAATATCAGAAAGGGGACAGAAACAGAGCTCTGAGAACAGACAGCAGATAAAACAGACTGCATTTAGCAGTAGTGCAAGACCAGAATCCCTTTAAACTGCCCTATGCTACCGTATAGTCATAAATAAAATGCTGGGAATCAGGAACAAGGAGGAAAAAGCAGTACAAGAATCTTATAGTTCACATATCGGGGAAATGCCATGTTAAATCCAGTGTGCCTCTACCCTATTTGTTAACCATGGAAGCAATACTAGATTAGTGTTATGCCCCGTACACATGATCGGGCTTTTGCCCAACCAAACTTACATTGAAATTCCATTGGAGTAAAAGAGAACATGTATCTAAACTCTGATGGAATTCCTCAGAATATCTGATGGAAAAACTGATGGGGCATACACACGGTCGGAATTTCCGATAGAAAAAGTAACTTTTTCCTTTGGAAATTCCGATCGTGTGTATGGGGGATTAGGCATGACAAACTTACCACATCACTCACAAACCATTGCACAACCTAACCTCCTCACAATGGCCCTCTGCAGAAGGGATTGGGCTTAAAAACAAAATGGCACAGCTTAAGGAGTAGTAAAAATGGAATTTAAAGTGGACCTGAACTCAAAATTGAAATATGTCATAGAGAACATTTATACCCTTTGTCTTGAATTTCTCCTGAAAACTAGCAACGTACTTCCTTGTAGGTTATGCTGGCCATACACTATACGACAATTCGGCCGAAAATTCGTCGTTCAGACAGTTCTTTCGTTTTTCGGCCAGTTAATGGGCACAAAATCGATAATCGTTGGGATTTTTTTGAGCCGAAAAAACGAAGGACACATTTGGAAATTTTCTGCCAAACGAACGATAAATAGGAAGGTTAATGTGTTTCCCGTCCAATCTTTCTGCACTAGGTATATGTAAAAAAAAAACGAACCAAATTTTTTTTATTTATGTCCACTGAACGATTTATCGGTCATTACATGATGATACTAGCGTTTGCGCTCACGACCGAATGTTCGTTTTTCGAAAGTTCGTACGGACGATTTTTCGTGGAGTGTATGGCCAGCATAAAGGGTGCCTGGGCATTCCTTTTAGTACAATGTATCTAGAAAGTACAATGTAACTAGAGATGAGTGCAAGTGTATTTGGGTTCTAGTCTGAACCCACCTGAGCTGCTCCATCAGGAAGCTGTTATGGCGCCCCACCAATGATAGGCGGCCAACACACTCCCCACCGCCAAATGTATACGTGCTCCTTGTGCAGCTGTGGGGTGGGGAATGCCTTGGTCGTTTGTGATTGTTGGGGTGCGGTAACAATTTACTGGTTAGATAGCTTAGGTGAGTTCAGACTAGGATCCAGTGCTGGGACGTGGTCATCAAGCAACATGCCAAACTGCCCCCCCCCCCAAAATGTATGAGCATTATGTGTCAGCAAAAATCCCCCACAAAAAAAAAAACTGAGCACTACTCTGCAAGCTTACCCCTGAAGCATACATTTCCCTCCTCCCAGTACAAATGTACCCCCTGTTGAAATCCTCTCAGCTCACATCTTTTCCCCCCATCCCCCAAATGACCCCCCCAAAAAAATCACTCCTCCTAGCATAAAAATGTTCTACCCTTAAAATTTCACATCCCCCTAGCACAAATCTGCTTCCTCCAGCCAACACAAATCCCCCTAACTCATCACTCTTAGCACCCCCCCAATTTCCCCAACTAGAAAAATACTTCCCTCCTGCTGCCCCCAAATTCCCTCATCCAAAACAAACCCCCCCCCCCCCCCCAATCTCCTTGTAGTGCCCCCCACATCACATGATCTCACAGTGCCCAGGGCAGCCGTCCCTCCTCCCCACCTCTTGTCCCAGCCCTTTTAGGATCCCAGCATGCCTGAGCGCATTCCTAATTGTAACTTTGTAGCAAGTCACAAGGTAAAGGCTAGGCTCACACTGCTGCGATCCAAATTTGATCTAACTTTCAGTGTGATCATGTAGCGCAACTGGAATGCTTTGTTTACGTGGTTTGCGGCAGAGATGGCCAAATCTGTGTAGCCACACTCAGGAGACTTGGGACCAGACTGTGTATGCTTAAAGTGAGATTTATTTACAGTGAAACAAAATCCAAACACCAGCACACAAAGTTATAAGTGAACCATAAACCTAGTGACAGAATACCCAACTAATATCAACCTAATAGAAAGCCTACAACTAACTATATATAAAATATACAAAATGGGGAACACAAAAGCAGGGAAAACTAGGAGGTGCAGGTAGCAGATGGGAAGGTTGAACCAACACAAGGATCAGGAACAAGGTAGAGTAGGTACAAGGCACCAGGGAACAAGGTAGAGTAGGTACAAGAAGCACTCGTTGGGGAGGACCTAAATACCCTACCAGCAGCCACCATCAGGTGGAAACTGATTACTGGGATTTGCTGGCTGCTGAGAGACACAATTGCTGGCAGACACAGAAACTACAACCTTCCGCTATGGGAAGCACAGTGCAGGTGATCCATGTCCTGACCCATATTCTATGGCAGGGGTTCTAAACCCTGTCCTCAAGTACCCCCAACAGGCTATGTTTGCAGGTTTTCCTTTATCTTGCACAGGTGCTTTAAATCAGAGTCAATGGCTTGGTATTTTGTACAGCTAATTTATCAAAGAGAAATTCCCAAAACATGGCCTGTTGGGGGTACTCGAAAACAGGGTTGGGAACCACTGTTCTATGGGGCCAAAATCATGCTGAAATCACACCATGCTGAGTTGCAATGATGCGAACGGGCACCATAAAAAAACAATGCGATTTCCATTGTCATGTTATTCTGTCTGACTCAAGACGCATTTGAAACCGCACTAGGGGTCTAATGCCGCGTACACACCATCACTTTATGTGATGAAAAAAAATGACGTTTTTAAAAACGTCACTTTAATTGACTGTGTGTGGGGGAAAACGTCGTTTCAATTTTATGTGTCGCTTCAATTTTATGTGTCGTTTTTCAAAAGTGCACTTTTTACTTCACAGAAATTGACCGTGTGTAGCAAAAAACGTCGTTTTCTAAGACGTTTTTTCATCCACGCATGCCCAGAAGCTACTTATGAAGCGAGCTTCAATGGTAAAACGTGGTGGAACGTAACCTCACTTTGCAAGAACATTGTGAGAAAAACGATGGTGTGTAGGCAACTTCGTCTTTGAAAATTGAAGTTTCAAAAACGTCATTTTTTACTTCACAGAAAGTGTCGTTTTTTTTATCACATAAAGTGATGGTGTGTATGCAGCATTAGAGTCTACAGCAGGGTGTCAACCTCTGAGCCAGGAAGCAGAACATGACCCTGGATGATGCCCGAACAAAGATGGCACTATTCTCCCCATAAGGAAAGCAGATGAAGGCAACGTCAGGGAATAACTATGATCTCTGAGAGATAAATAACAAATACACTTTTACGTAACCAGGATGAATGAATGAAAAATATATAGCTGGTGATAGGTCCACTTTAGGACTGACCTTTTGTGGTGCTGTAGTTCTTCAGCCTATTTTGGGTTGTAACTTGCACTTACAAATGTATGCAATTGAGCTCAGCACCATGGAGAGCACAGCACTCACTGCCAACAATGGCACCACCTCTGTATATTCTCTGCGCTTGTACTCCCTTATTTACTTTCCCCCTCCAGCTTGCTGAAAGGGTGTTTGATTTGGAATTCATAAGCCATTTCTTTACATCTCAGAATAACAGACTGCACCAGGCTCCAAACAAAACAATGTTCCACGCACTTCGCAAGCGATCCCTTGTCGCCGCAGACGCTGCCGTGTCGTGTACATGAAGTCTACAATTTTTTATTTATTTTTTATAAAACACAAACTTCTCAAAGGCCCTCTTCTACAAAAGGGTCGGCAAGACGAAGTGCATCACCCAAACCAACCACATTTGCCGTTTCATTTTTACAGAATCCAAAAGGAAAGTGCATAGAAAACATTCCTTCCTAGAATTACAAATGATGTTACGGTTATTGGCGAATAATTTATAGTGGACCTATTTAAAAAAACATTATGTTTAAATAACGAGATCTATGCCAGCATATCATAGCTCAAGGCAGGCCTTTGCCAATGATGCCCATGGCAGAACATCATAGCGCCCAACTGTTCCCGAGGGACTGTCCCTGATTTGGAGCAATGTCCTATCCCTCTCATTTGTCCCTCATTTTGGTCTGATCTATATAGTTGTATATAAAATGCACTTTCTATCTTTCAAAAAGTGTTTCCCAGTGCTAAACCTTTCATCCAATTTCTAAATTGTTGCATTTGTAAATTTTAAAAGCCAATATAAAGAAATACCGTATTTGCCGGCGTATAAGACGACCCCCTAATTTTCCAGCTAAAATGTTGGTTTTGGGATATACTCGCCGTATAAGACGACCCCCTTCCCCCCTCACTGTGCCATTGCATGCCTCACTGTGCCTTCGACGATCTCCATCCCTTATCCCTGGCAGAGCCAGTCAGACTGCGGGCGTCCATTGTTCAAAAGTCGCGCCGCCTCCTTGTGCTGTTCCATGATAGGCGGAACACTTGGTTTCCCAGCAGAGCCTGTGTTCATTGTTCCTATCACGGACGTCGTCTCATCCTCAGCCTCGTACGAAACGATGTCCGTGATAGGCGGAACACTGAACGCAGGCTCTCCTGGGAAACTGAGTGTTCGGCCTATCACGGAACAGCACTAGGAGGAGGCGCAGCTTTTGAACAATGATCGCCCGCAGTCTGACTGACTCTGCATTCGGCGTATAAGACGACCCCCGATTTTTGAGGCATATTTTTAAGTATAAAAGGTCTTCTTATACGCCAGAAAATGCGGTAGTAGTGGTAAAAAAAAAGGCCTTGTGGATTTAATTAACCTTCTTTTGGGTTAATTCTCCTTTAAGGGGGTGTGGCAGGGGGCGTGTCCTATGCCTACATACATTTGGTAGTAGGTGTCCCTCATTCCCATCTCAAAATGGAACATGTCTGCACTGTCTGAGGTGACAATGCAGGAGAACACGTGAGAGACAGGAACAGAGCGTTTTCACCCTAGAACAGGAACTGCCTGAATAAGAACCTTCCTGTCAGGATCACCAGGGATTATTATAATGATAGGTGAATATTTCATAACGTGATTTCTAACAGTTCAGTTTTTTTTTTTACCTTCTTGCATTCTATTCATGAAGATAAAAAAAAAATCCTCTGTGCAGAAGCCCCCCCCCAGCATCCCCTAATACTGGAGCCCCATCGCGATCCAGCAATGTGCACGAGAGCCTCGGCTCTCCAGGGACTCTCTCTCCTCATTGGCTGAGCCGTGGGCTCTGGCTGCTGTCAATCTCAGCCCGTGAGCCAATGAGAAGAAGGGGGGTGGGGCCAAGCCACAGCTTTGTGTTAATGGACACGCAAAGCAGCGACTCAAGAGCGAGCCTGCTTGGGTGCCTCCATTGCAAGCTGTCTGCAGTGAATGATGGCGAGGCAAAGATGGCAAGCAGTTAAAACAATCTACTGAGCTATCCAGAACTAGTTCTTGAGGGAGTCTATTCTACATTTTTACAGCTCTTACTGTGAAGAAGCCTTGTCCTCTGTAAAGACCGTAAGGTGAAAAACTCAACCCCAAGTTGACTACATGGACCACTTATGATCATATCCCTCCTGATATTCCCGATAGCTGAGCTCCTTCATGCCACCTATCAGTTTCGTTGCCCTTCCCTGTAATTTCTGCAGTTCCCTGATGTAATAGTCAGGGGTTAACGCTGTTACGATATTCCATTCCACCAACTCAAGACAGCTTCCGACACTCCACAATCCAGCAGACAGGACCCATTGGATTTCCCCCAGAATAACGAGACACAGCTCTGTTCTCTGGTTCCAAACAGAATGACACTGGTCAATGGTAAACTTAGGTTTCTTATATACAGTTAGAAAGCATGCTGCAGGAATCAAAGGCACAATGACACACTCCACCCACAACATCACACAATGGGTGCTAACGAATCCCCCTCAATCCACATCTTAGACAGACTTTCTGACTCCGCGATAAGCTATTCTCACCTGCTACACAATACACATCCCTTTAGTGGACATAAGTCAGACGTCTGACCTTTAGAGTGTGTTAACTCACAATACATATTAGCATCAATAGAACTTTCACACAATACAGGGTTAGTTAGCATAGCACCATGAAATATCTTAGGAGACGGCTTAATTAACACAATAGACAATAGAATGCAATCACAGCAAGCTTTTATCACTACAGCCAGGTAGCTGGAGGTGATTAACATCAATTAACATCTCAACAGTCTATGTTCCACATTGAAGGAGACACTCTATTGACCTGTTGTGCTCAGAATGAACAACTTGTAATATTTCAAGATATCCTGCAATACATGAATTATCATTACTGTCCCATCTCATGTAATCCATGATATCATTTCTCAGTCATCCTATGCCCCTAGTGGACATAGGATGACCCTAGACGCAAGAGTCATTGGTGAAGCTGAACCAGGAGTACCCCATATCCTTCAAGAGCCTCTGGGTCCCACGGGCCATACCGTTACACCCGATATCCTTTTTTGTGAACTGGTGCCCAAAATGACGATTCTATGGTCTTTTCTTTTTCCGTCCAAACTTCTGCGTTCGAATTTCCAAGTTGGAGGAGCAAGTCACAAGGGCAGGTCATAGAAGCGTCTAAGCCATACTTATGTATGAAGTGTCACACAACGTTTTCCATATGTCCGCGTCCCCGCACTGATCTGCTAAGACAGGCAAGGACAGTCGTGGAGCCCGATTTACATTTTTACAGCTGTGAACGGAACGGGGGTTGGCAGCGTCTGGCCTCTTTATTTTTCATGATGGCAGTCCTGCCATCTTCCAAATTTTTACAAAGCCAAGAACTACAGGACGGCAAGTTTAAAAACCGCTGGGAACGGAGCAATGGCAATTTAAAAGCCAGCTAGTTAATTTTTTAAACTGGCAGATGTAATCAGAGGATGATGGCTTCATTACAAGAACGCCTGTACTCATCATTTGGCACAATTTAGGACTTGTTTTAAAAGTAAAAAAACAAAAAAAAGTATTTAAAAAAAAACAATATATAAATAAAATGGCTGTAGCATGGTCCACAGTTGTTGCTCTTCAAGAATCATATGCAAATACTAACTTACTAAATGAGACTAGGCACTCGCCCCCCCAACCCCACCCCCTTACAGTGCTTGGGCCTGACAATTGTTTGCACAGACACAGATCCCCTCCATTGTTGGTGAGCAGTGATCACACATGTCCCATAACCAGAAGCACTAGGCTTTTCTCCAGTGCTGGATTGGCTTGATAATAAAATAGGCTAAAGTTTAATTCTAACAGTTTAGTTAAAAAAAGTCATACTTATGGCTTTCTGTTGGGGGCACTGTCAAGGGGGAGGAGCCAGGAGCGGGGTTGGGGGGGACCCAAGAAGAGGATCAGGGCTGCTCTGTGAAAAACCACTGCACAGAGCAGCCCTGATCCTCCCCCTTGGGACCCCCCCAAGTAATTATAGCCAACATTGTTGTTTTAGAAAGAGTAGGGAAGGGTTAAACCCCCTGCCAGGTCTTTTTGGTAATGACCATACATTTTTGGATTTCCCACCACTTAGGTGACCATTGTCACTGGGATTTTAGAGGACGAAACAATCTAGCTGCAGCATAGAAAGCAATAAAAACATAACGGGACTTCAAAATCTTCCTTATTCCACCCAAAATGAATCAAAAAAGTTTAAGTTATAAAAAGAAAGAAACTTAGAAAGTACAAAGTGAGAAAATCTAATTCCTGGAATGGACTGTAAAAAACTGTTTTGCAACAAGCAATTTCTAGAAGCAGAACTACAAGCTCCTCATCTATGCAGGTTTCCTTCAACAAAGGATCTTCATTCGTTTAACACTACTTAGTACACTTGGCCTACAGAAGAACCATCATTTATATAGTAAACTGTCCCCCACCTCTCCCCTTAATTAGAAATATGAATTAGTTTGCAGGAGACCAGCTACCCCACATGGCAGTAATGGTCTGTGAACAACAGGGCCGCTTCGTTACCGAGCAACCGCCATACCTCCCAACACGCACAGGAGATTATCTACCTCTACTGTTGTGCAATGGTGCAAGCGCACAACGGCTCCGGGCTAACAACGGCTCATCTGGCAGCCGCAGAGCTGAATCGCTTGCCGGGGGCCGTCCGTGGCAGCTTGGTTCTGCCGTGGATGAATTTGCATGTCTAATTAAGGTAACCTACCAAGTGGGATTTTATAAGTACATTAGAGCTTACCTTCAGGATGTTTCCAGCGTAAACATGCATACTTAACGCAATCACAGTTAAAGGAACCTTCCACTTTTTACTCTATTCTTCCTTATCCCTTCCAAGAAGTTCTAGAGTTAATTTATTTTGAAATTCAGGACATTTGCAGAGGTCCACTTATTTATTTTTTCTCATTTGGGTAAGACCCGGTTCACACTGGGGCGACTCGTCAGGCGACGCAGCCGCCTGACAAGTCGCGTCCCATTCTAGTGAATAGAACCGTTCTAATAGTAGCGACGCAAGTCGCTCCGACTTAGAAAAAGGTTCTTGTACGATTTCGGGGGCGACTCGGGGCGATTTGCATTGACTTCTATACAGAAGTCATTTTGCAAGTCGCCTTGGAAGTCGTCTTCAGGTCGCCTGGCCCAGTCGCCCCCGAAGTCGTGCCGCCCCTGTGTGAACCGGCTCTAAAGGTGCTTCTACTATTACAGAGATTTTCAATAAAAATAAAAAAAAAAGTTCTATTTTTTCCCAAAAAAAAAGTGGAATGGCTTTTGGATAGAGAAGGGAATGGTTAAAACCATGGTGGTTTGTATAACATTGAGGAGATTTTTACTTTCTTTCTTGGAGGCACTACTCAAAGTGAGAAACTCTCGTCAAAAGTCCACGCCCAGGCCAAGTTCACACCGGTGGTAGAGGGGTGGCAAAAGCAGGTGGTTGTTCCACATTTTTAGAGGCCACCTCTAAATTTACATCGGGGCAGAGGAATGAATACACAATGCCACAGCCATGATTTTCAGAAGTATGACAATTATATCTCGGCACATTTGTAGGCAGGTACAGTTAGCTAGTTTGTCACTAGGTGGCTCTGTGCCAGAATAGTGTCTGGTTACCACAGACAGTATCATCAGGTGCTAGGCCCCTTTTGGTTAGAGCTCTCCTGCAGTGATATCATGGTTGAGGGAGCAACCACGTAAGCCAGCTCGGGAGGAGTGCACAAGGGAACCAAACATCCCACACCAACATGGATTTAACCAGCACGTGTAGGCCCTGAACATTGCAGGTGGCCGAGGAAAAGTAGACCTGCTCCCAGGAGATTCAGCTGTCAACTTTCTGACCCTTGTGGAGGCGGGGGCTATGTCAGAATAAAAAAGGCCAAGAGTTTCTCAGAATGAGACTATTTGCCTGGAGGTTCCTTGGAGGGGTATTCCTATGGAAGAGATGACAACAGAGAGAACAGTCCAGTTAGTATTAATGAATCTGGGTGGAAGGATAGACTGTATAGGAAGATGGCTGCTAAAAGTGCTGCCTATGCTTTCCCATGTGACTACTGTGGACCGTCCACTAAATGTGATTGACTGTGTATTGTGAAGTGACTCCAGAATGTACGTTGATATGACTGTTATGCCATTTCCTGAACTCCATCAGTAACGTACAGCAATTTTACTTGTATCTGTGGACATTCCTTTCTTGGAATATAAAGGTTGATGGCCAGGAATGTCATGTGGAGGCCTCTGGCATGCAGTGGGGCACAAAATGGCAAAGGGCTCGGCCTCTTTTCTGAGGGGCAGTGTTCCAGCAGGACAGGAGCAGGGGTAGGGAATTGTGCTCTTGGCCCCATTATCAGCCAACCACAAAGCCCCTTTTACACGTTCATGCCTCACCAAGAGACTGGCCACTTCATGGCGACTGCATTAATGACTCCAAGCAATCAGATCTGCGTACATGGGAACCATAGCATACCCATCCAAAAATTATGACCCACTGAGCCATGATAGAGTATTGTTCGCGTTATTGGTAGCAGTGGGAACGTGCACACGTTTATGTTCAGAGCTATCAAAGTAGTGTTCAAATTGTGAGACACTTTGTGTCTCACAGAAAGCCTGCCGCATGGCTCTGCACATGACCGTCTGCACACGTAACTACTAGTATTCTATTTAAATATAGACATGTGTGTAATTGGTTCGTTTGAAAGAATACAAATGTCTGATTGGCTGATTCTGAAGCCACCACCTTCTTTTGTTATTCATGTTGACAGTATAAATAAACGGGGCTGCCCATCCTAAGACAGGATTTTGCCAAGCTCAACGAGATACCAGCATCTGTGTCTGTGTTACTTCGAGATACACCAGCGCGCTTTTCCCGGCATTATACAAGAGAGCTATATTTGTGCATTTAAGCGTAAGGAAATTATTTGCTTATAGGAGAAGCTTAAAATTTCCCGGACAATGGCGGTCACTGGAACAGGTGTCCTTGTTGGACGATTTACCATAACCTTCTGTTCTAGTGTCAACAGTAACATTTTAAATCTCTCATCACTATCTACATTGTGAAATGGGTTTAAAATCTATCATTGAACAGTGGTAAGGGCCTTCAGCGCCATCTGTCTTCCACGTATAATGCCTTTTTCACATTTCTACCCCCAGCACAATACACACCTTAAAGCGGAGTGCCACCCAAAAGTGGAACTTCTGCTTTAAGCACTCTTCCCCCCCTTACGTGCCACATTTGGCATGTAATTTTTTTTGGGGGGGGGGGTGACTACTTCCTCCTTCCACCTACGGGCCGCCTAGGCGACTCCCCCTCTCCCCCTAGGTGGCCCCCCCTCTCGTCAATCTTCTGGGACTCGTAAAACGGTCTCAGAAAATTGCCTGCCCAAGGAGTGCAGCGCGACTCGCGCATTCGCCCAGCCATGAAGCGGCAAGCTGTCATGGCCGGGTGTCCACAGTTCCAATGAAGGTGCCGAGAAGAGGGAGAAGAGCGGGGCCTCGTGTGGCCGCAATGCTGGACCCTGGAACAAGTAAGTGTCGGTTTATTAAAAGTCAGCAGCTTAACTTTTTGTAGCTGCTGACTCTTGATAAACTAAAAAAGTATGAAACTCTGCTTTAAGCCATATAAATCTAGGCACTAAACACCTATGCAGGCTTCCTGAACCCCAACAATGGGATTATGTAACCAGAAAAGTTTGCCTGTACAACTTTCACACCTCCCGTCCTCTTCTTGGACAATCAATGTCTCCATATTCCATAGTGATTGTATTACATTGTTTTAAAGTGTGGCTATAAATACTGTGGTATTGGTTGGTTCCTGACATACATTGAAAATTAAGCTTTGAGAAGCTAGAAAACATCTTCAACGGGGGTTGCCCATCCAATAAGGGAACATGGGTGCTTCCCCCCCCCCATCCATGCATCTGGCCCCCATGTAGGGTGCCAAATGCATGAATTCCAATGGGGGGGGTTTGAAGCACATGATTAGCGCTAGAGGCTCTAGTAGGCTTCAAAAAAGGCTGGGCTCAGGTCGCAGAGTACTGCAAAGGAATATTCGCTATTTTCAAACTGATTCTCCTCCTGGTCAATCCGGAAGTGGGTCTGAGACCAATTCCTGATTGCCCGAAAGGAGAAGCGCTCCGATTGGCTGCCAAGGAAGGAGGAGATGGAAGCCACCATGATGCCCGCCACCCGGGTGAAGCGATGCCCGTCATAGATGGGTAGTAGGTGCTCCGGACCGAGTGGGGGGAGGGGGGGTGGCTGTGGGTGCACTGTTTGCCACTGATCTTCAACATTACAAAACAAGTTTAGTTAAATGTTCAACTGCTACCGGCTACAGTATAATGTGCCCTGAATAAATATTGAGAACCTTCACAGATGTGCCAATGCAACATCCAAGAGAAATTGGTATGGCTATCTTGTTTAAGGCAGCAACTTTAAAGTGGTTATACAACCTTACACATTACCCAGTGAAGTAACTGGCCTCAGGTGATACACAGATGAAGATGAAACAAATCCTCCTACATAAGTTCTACAGTACCAGTTTCTCTACAGCCCTTAGGGCTTATTTACATTTGCTTCAACACACATTAACGGCTAGTTTATACTTGCTTCAGAACAACGCTTTGTTAAAGCTCTCTGAACGCCAGTCAAAGTTCCTGTCATTAAATAAAATGGTTAGCTTACAGTCCTGTTTACACCTTGATTTTGCTTTGCTTAAAAAATTATAACCCATGTAGCTTTAGTGGTGCTTCAAGGCGTCTTCAAAGCCTCAATAGAAGTCTATGGCAAAGCCCGCTTGAAGCTCCACCGAAGCCCCACCGAAGCCCCACTGCAACCCCACCGAAGGCTCATCGAAGCCTCATAGAAGCTCCCCCAATGCCCCACCAAAGCCCCATCGAATTTCTACCAAAGCCCCAAACAAAGTTCCACCAAAGCCCCAAACAAAGTTCCACCAAAGCCCCAAACAAAGTTCCACCAAAGCCCCAAACAAAGTTCCACCAAAGCCCCAAACAAAGTTCCACCAAAGCCCCAAACAAAGTTCCACCAAAGCCCCAATCAAAGTTCCACCAAAGCCCCAATCAAAGTTCCACCAAAGCCCCAATCAAAGTTCCACCAAAGCCCCAAACAAAGTTCCACCAAAGCCCCAAACAAAGTTCCACCAAAGCCCCAAACAAAGTTCCACCAAAGCCCCAAACAAAGTTCCACCAAAGCCCCAAACAAAGTTCCACCAAAGCCCCAATCAAAGTCCCACCAAAGCCCCAATCAAAGTCCCACCAAAGCCCCAATTAAAGTTCCACCAAAGCCCCAATCAAAGTTCCACCAAAGCCCCAAACAAAGTTCCACCAAAGCCCCATTGAAGCACCAAGCAAAAGCAATGTGTAAACAGGACTGTAAGCTAACCATTTTCTTTAGTGACAGGAGCTTTGACTGGCATTCAGAAAGCTTTAACAAAGCCTGTCCGAAGCCTCGTTTTAAGTGTAAACTAGCCCCAAGAGCACACCATCAAGTTTGTAAGGTCACTCATTTGGATAGCAGAGGAAAGCGATAGCAGAAAGGAACCACGCTAGGTGCGTTGGATTGAGGCTAGTGCACAGTAAATGGATATGCCTTGTTCATTTTTCATTTCAGAGGTTTACAATCACTTTAAGACTGAAATCAGAGGGTAGGGGCAACACCAGACGGTTGGAATAGAGGAATCAAATATAAATCTGGCCTGGTAAAGACATTCTGCACTTCGATGGAGTGTACAGTGCCCTCAAAGCAGAACCTTACTGGTTAACAAAAACTCTCTTTAACCGACCTGCCCATATAAAAAAAGAAAGCCTGCCATTCACTCTCCAGCACCATTGTGCTGTTTTTTTTAATTTAACTCTAGTTACACTTTAATAACTATATCACAAAATTGCTTATTAAACTCTCCTCTGTATGGAAAGGCACTGCTCCTCAAACTTGGCCACTGCACAATACGGCTTAACAATAGCACAGCAATGCTTAATAAACTCGTTTCTAGTATCACACTGCTTAATACACTCTATCGTATAGCATGGGATGGCAAATAAAGGCCTTCCTTCCCCATACTGCTTAACAACCTTGGTAATAGCGCAATACAGCTTAACAACCCCTGCCCGACAGCACGGCGCTGCCTAATAAATTCCGTCCTAGTGTACGCCTCGGCCATCATGCAGCTTTGTTTGAAGGGCAAATGCACTCAACATTTCAGTCTGGCCGACTTCGCCGTCATCAGACGCGAGATTTGTGTTGATGCCGCTGGAAGCAGTGGTGCCAGCCTTCTCGTGAGCCTCGGCCACGTGCACGGGAGACCGCGTCCCAAAAGAACTGCCTCTAATTATAGAAATATTATAATGGCTAAATAACTCTGCTATGCATGGCTTTGATCTAAAGTGGCTACATAACATAACCACATTATAATATTGGGGGGGGGGAAAAAAACAACTTGTTGTGTTAAAAGAATCTAACTTTTTGATGTTTTCTCTATGCTGGATAGCGGTGCGGATGCTGGATTTAGAATTTTTGTTTCTGCCTGTGTTGAAAAATACTGGAAACAATACCACCTCACCATAGTGATGGGGGCGCCGGTTTGCTAGTGCAGTGGTTCTCAACTCCTGTCCTCAGGACCCCCTAACAGGCCAGGTTTGCAAGATCCTGTATTTATCGGCGTATGACACACACTTTTTCCCCCTGAAAATTAGGGGCAAATCGCGGGTGCGTGTTATATGCCGATAGTGTACCTTGGAAGGGAAGGAGGGGGACAGACTCAGCCGGAATTCACAAGCCGTCATCTCCTGTTCGGCTCTCACGTCACACACACAGTTCTGCCTCCACCACTGGCATTGGACCAGTGTTCTGTCTATCATAGGAGCTGGTCCAATGCCGATGGTGGAGGCGGGACTGTGTGTGTGTGACTGCCGAGTGAGAGCCGAACAGGAGATGGTGGCTCTGATTTCCTGCACTGTCCAGGCTGCATTGATGGTGAGGTTGCAGATGAACATTGAGGCCAAAAAGGAGCATTGTTCAGGCTGCATTGATAAGATGGGCATTGATCAGGCTGCATTGATGAGATGGGCATTGATCAGGCTGCATTGATCAGGCTGCATTGATAAGATGGGCATTGATCAGGCTGCATTGATGAGATGGACATTGATAAGATGGGCATTGATCAGGCTGCATTGATGAGATGGGCATTGATCAGGCTGCATTGATGAGATGGGCATTGATCAGGCTGCATTGATAAGATGGGCATTGATAAGGCTGCATTGATGAGATGGGCATTGATCAGGCTGCATTGATGAGATGGGCATTGATAAGGCTGCATTGATGAGATGGGCATTGATCAGGCTGCGTTGATGAGATGGGCGTTGATGAGATGGGCATTGATCAGGCTGCATTGATGAGATGGGCATTGATCAGGCTGCATTGATGAGATGGGCATTGATCAGGCTGCATTGATGAGATGGGCATTGATCAGGCTGCATTGATAAGATGAGTATTGATCAGGCTGCATTGATGAGATGGGCATTGATCAGGCTGCATTGATGAGATGGGCAGTGATGAGATGTGCTGCAGATGGGCATTGATCAGGCTGCATTGAGGCTGATGGGCATTGATAAGATGGGCATTGATCAGGCTGCATTGATAAGATGGGCATTGATAAGGCTGCATTGATAAGATGGGCATTGATAAGGCTGCATTGATAAGATGGGCATTGATAAGGCTGCATTGATGAGATGGGCATTGATAAGGCTGCATTGGTGAGATGGGCATTGATAAGGCTGCATTGATGAGATGGGCTGCAGGTGGGCATTGATCAGGCTGCATTGAGGCTGCAGATGGACACTAAACAGGCTGCATTGAGGCTGCAGATGGGCACTAAACAGGCTGCATTGATGGGCACTGACCCATATTTTAATTCAAAGTTGTTTATTTAAAAAATATGTTGTTTTTTTCTGAAACGTCCCTCTTAAAATGTAGGTGCATTTTATACACCGATAAATACGGTAACTGAAATACATCACAGGTGATATCACTTGCTGCTCAGTAAATTGCAGTATTCTAGTCTGCATCTCCCCAAGTTAATACTTAAAATCTGGCCTGTTAGTGGGTTAGGACAGGAGTTGAGAACTACTGTGCTAGTGGTTTTGGTTTTGTTCTGAATCAATTTGTTGGTTTTGTTCTGAATCAAAATACGGACAAATTTTTTCATTATTCGGAAAAATGTATCCGAATTTCTAAGGCTTGGGGTGCGGTGCGTCCGTTTACCAATTCAGGTGCAAATCAGGTCTGAATTTTTACCCCCAAAGACGCATAGGACCCTTTTTAAATCCGGACTGCAGCCGCCCTGGAGCTGTGTGAACTGGCTCCATTGAGAGACGGTCACACTCTCCTGTCGTGCGAATTGGATGCGAGGAAACCCACCTCCAATTTGCATATGTGTGAACCCGGTCTGAAACACAGTAATACATAAAAAAAATAATCCAAAGCAACAAAACGAAATTTGGCCGAAATTCAAATTTGAAAAAAAAAAAGAATAGAAAAAAAAATAGAATAGAAAATAAAGGAATAGAATAGAAAAAAAGAAAATATGTAAAACAGAACAGATTAGAAAATAAAAGAATAGAAAAAAAAGGGAATAAAATAGAAAAGAATAGAAAAGAACAAAAAAAAATTGAGTAAAACAGAACAGAAAATAAAAGAACAGAATGGAATAGAGTAAAACAGAATATAACATAAAAGAATAGAAAAAAAAATAGAATAGAATATAACATAAGAGGATGGACTATAAAATAAAAGAATAAAATAAAATAAAATAGAAATTAAAGGAATGGAAAAAAATCCATTAGAATAGAAAACAAGAGAATAGAATTGAAAAAAACAATAGAATAGAAGAAATTAGAAAGTCTTCCAAAATTTGAAATGATTACATTCACAGTTGAATAGAATATATTTGAATATAAAAGGATAGAATAGAAAATAAGAGAATAGATAATAAGAGAATGGAATAGAAAAAGGAAAATAGAATAAATTAGAACATAACCGTCTTCTGAAATTCAAATTTCAAATGGAATAAATTTGAATATTAACTCAAATCTTTCAAATTTTGTAGAATTGAATTGAATTCAACACAATTACCAAAATTGGAATCAAATTTTAAATCAAATAAACTTAACAAACTCCAAAAACAAACTAAACAAATGAAAGAAATGTAATTAAACAAACGTATTTAAATAACGAATCGAAGACTAAAACAAAACCAATTTTTTCCATTCTGCACATATCTAATTCTGCATAGAAATTGTAGTTTGTACAACTTTGCACAGCTTACGAGAGGCGAGGTGAATGGAGTGTATGTGGTGCCCAGATGGTGGCATTGTGGCATGTTGCAATAGAAAAAAATACCACCTCATCATAATGATGGGGTCCACTGGCCTTGTAGCGAATTCTCCATAGAAATTGTGACATGCTCTGGTTTGGCCGCATCTTAGCCGTATGCCGCCCAATTCTGGTCACCAGTCCTCTGATCATAGCAGAAGTCAGTTAGTGACATCACGACTCCACCCACCGAGCTCCAGACAACAGACCCACCCACAGAATCTGCAGTTTTTCAGGTCTCATAACAGATAGAGGGGAGACATTTGACAGGTAAGGATACATGCAGGAGGCATCTATATCCTTATAGATCAGCACTATGGCAGGAGTTTAGAAAGGATGAGAGCGGCTTTACATCCACTTTAAGCCTCGGTCTATTATGCACATTAGGAATTACAGAGGTGGGGGTGTTTTGGAAGTGCCCGATTAGAGTCATCGGCTCTAATAGGCTTCCTGATTAGAGCCATCGGCTCTAATAGGCTTCCTGATTAGAGCCTGTGGGCTCTAAAATGCTTCCAAATTGTTAAACAGCGGGCACACTGCTCTGCGTTCGCTGTTTAAACAGTGCTGTGTTAGGGTATCGCTTCCCTAACACTGACCCACCTCAGGTGTCCAATCATAGCAGAGATGACATGAAGAGGACGGGAGAAGACATTGGGGACTCAGAGGGAGCGCGGAGGACGGAGCTGACCGGAGAAAGGTAAGTGTCGAGTTGGGGGGGGGGGGGGGGCAAACTGGCGGCATTTGATGGGGGCAAACTGGCGGCATTTGATGGGGGCAAACTGGCGGCATTTGATGGGGCAAACTGGCGGCATTTGATGGGGCAAACTGGTGGCATTTGATGGGGCAAACTGGTGGCATTTGATGGGGCAAACTGGCGGCATTTGATGGGGCAAACTGGCGGCATTTGATGGGGCAAACTGGCGGCATTTGATGGGGCAAACTGGCGTCATTTGATGGGGCAAACTGGCGTCATTTGATGGGGCAAACTGGCGTCATTTGATGGGGCAAACTGGCGTCATTTGATGGGGCAAACTGGCGTCATTTGATGGGGCAAACTGGCGTCAGTTCATGGGGCAAACGGGCGGCAGTTCATGGGGAAAACGGGCGGCAGTTCATGGGGAAAACGGGCGGCAGTTCATGGGGAAAACGGGCGGCAGTTCATGGGGAAAACGGGCGGCAGTTCATGGGGAAAACGGGCGGCAGTTCATGGGGAAAACGGGCGGCAGTTCATGGGGAAAACGGGCGGCAGTTCATGGGGAAAACGGGCGGCAGTTCATGGGGAAAACGGGCGGCAGTTCATGGGGAAAACGGGCGGCAGTTCATGGAGCAAACTGGCGGCAGTTCATAGGGCAAACTGGCGGCAGTTCATAGGGCAAACTGGCGGCAGTTCATGGGGGAAAACTGGCTGCTTTTGATGGGCACAGTGGCTACAATTTATGTTTTCTTTTATTTTTTTCAGTTTGTTTGCGCCCCCCAAAAATGTTGAACACCAGCCGCCTATGGTGGCTCCTGAAATGTGTGGACTGTCCTTTCCCCTGCTTGTTGTAACCAGTTAAACAATAAAGACTCTGGACTCCTAGGAATTTTTAATTTGTCGCTCTCTCCATTACACTTGGAGGACCAAAGGGCTGTAGTCCACTAGTGCCAACCGTACCTGCTTGCCTCCGATTTCATGCCTTGCAGATGAAATCTAAGCAACACAATACAGAAAAAGATAAAGACACAGCTACAGCATGGCAACTTTTCCATTTAGAAATCAGATTTTGGGTAATCACGCTGACCTGTGGAACTGCGGCTACAGCCAAACACAGAGAAGACAGCTGGAAAGAATTAGCGCTTTAAGAATTGACCGTTTACCCAACGCTGGCACTCTTTGGTCCCTGGCAGAACAAAAAGACACAGGATGCGTTTACATTTACTTCAGACAAAGAGCGTTAAAATGGCGAGGTGACTGGGCCATATCAGAAGAATGCCTGGCAGGATGCATTCTGTCACAATCTGTGTATTCTGCGGCTCTGTCCTGCCGTTCTATTTAACTTATGGGACATAATAGCTGCTAATTGCACAGGACAATAAGGGGCCGCAAGAATGCAGGGCTGGCGGCTTGCAAAGCCATAAAACGAATAAAGGCTACGAAAAAAAAACACATGGCCTTCAGAGACCCATCATTATGTATACACAGAATGTGGAAACATTTACTGTATAATAAAGTCTCTGCTAGAACTTCATGCTTATGAGAATGCTTTGTGGCCGATAAAAGCAAACAACGGGTCTTGGAAAAGCTAAAACTTTAATACTGCTTCACATAGTGAACAGAGACAACAGGGTTGGACATAGTAACCAATGACAAGTCCAGCTCTAATTCTGAGGTCAGAATTTGAAGAAAACAACTGGTTGCTGTTAAACAATCCAATTTTCTCCTCAGCCATTGTTGCCAGTGGGAGCCTTGGAATTTTGCCTATAGCACCTCCTGCGGGATCTGCCTGGTACAGCAACCTGATTTCCGAGTTACAACGGTGCCGTGTGAACTGGATTGCGTCCAGGGATGGACTGGCCATAGGGACTACAGGGAGTTTCCCGGTGGGCCGATGGCTCAGTGGGCCGTTTTTTAAAACAAAGATGCTGCTTGGAGGACTTTTTTTAAGGCCCTGGCAGCGCCCCAGTGTGAAAGCACTCAGGCTTTCACTCTGGGACTGCAGCGGAAGCGTTTTTCAGTCGCTTTACAGGCGCCCAAAAGCGCCTAAAAAATGCCTCAGTGTAAAAAGGGGTCCTACACTCACCCCCTCTCTTTTACACTCACTCTCTTTTTCCTACACTCACCCCCTTTCCCTCAACCCTCCCTCTCTCATGATATACAATAATGGATGTAGGGGCCTTTTGGTGGGCGTGATTTTTCGGGGGGGGGGGGGGCAGCATTTTATTGAATTAAAGTGGGCCGGTCTGGATGAAGTCCAGGGCCGAATTTTTGTCCCAGTCCAGCCCTGATTGCGTCTCAGATGTTAGAAATTCTGGTGGGAAGCAAATTCAAGGTTTCTTACACAACTCAAGTAAGATGACCATAACATGTGCACAGCCTATTGCCTTAGGGTGTGCACCCCAAAGCTTAAACGCACATGTGCGCGCGCGCGCGCGCGCGCGCGCGTGTGTGTGTGTGTGTATATATATATATATACTTACATACAGACTCATGCACTCTAATATTGTGCAAGATCATAACTTGGGCCCTCCTGCAAGAGGAAAAGAACATATGGGGCCCGCAGCGCGCCCAGGCAAAAATTGGGTGCGGTTTTGAGTAGCTTTCGGTGGCCTTAGGAAGTCCTCGCTGGGTACATGGTGTACAGAGTGCAGACTTCAGGAGTGTATGAGAATGCAGAGTTCAGCAGTATGCTAGGTACAGGGAGCAGAGTTTAGGAATACACTGCGTACAGGGGGTAGAGTTCAGGAGTATACTATGTACACAGAGAACAGTTCAGGAATACTCTACATACAATACTCTACATACAAGGGGCAGTGTTAAGGAGTACGGTACATACAGGGAGCAGAGTTCAGGAATACACTACGTCCGGGGGGCAGAGTTGAGGCGTACGGTACACATACAGGGAGCAGAGTACAGGAATGTATGGGGGGCAGAGTTCAGGAATTCCCATACGTACGGGGGGCAGATTTCAGGAATTCCCATACGTACGGGGGGCAGATTTCAGGAATTCCCATACGTACGGGGGGCAGATTTCAGGAATTCCCATACGTACGGGGGGCAGATTTCAGGAATTCCCATACGTATGGGGGGCAGATTTCAGGAATTCCCATACGTATGGGGGGCAGATTTCAGGAATTCCCATACGTATGGGGGGCAGAGTTCAGGAATACACTACGTACGGGGGCAGAGTTCAGGGTACACTACGTACGGGAGCAGAGTTTAGAAATACACTATGTACGGGGGCAGAGTTTAGGAATACACTACGTACAGGGAGCAGAGTTCAGGAATACACTACGTATGGGGGCAGAGTTCAGGAATACACTGCATACAGGGGGCAGAGTTCAGGAATACACTGCATACAGGGGGCAGAGTTCAGGAATACACTGCATACAGAGGGCAGAGTTCAGGAATACACTGCGTACAGAGGGCAGAGTTCAGGAATACACTGCGTACAGGGGGCAGAGTTCAGGAATACACTGCGTACAGGGGGCAGAGTTCAGGAATACACTGCGTACAGGGGGCAGAGTTCAGGAATACACTGCGTACAGGGGGCAGAGTTCAGGAATACACTCCGTACAGGGGGCAGAGTTCAGGAATACACTCCGTACAGGGGGCAGAGTTCAGGAATACACTGCGTACAGGGGGCAGAGTTCAGGAATACACTGCGTACAGGGGGCAGAGTTCAGGAATACACTGCGTACAGGGGGCAGAGTTCAGGAATACACTGCGTACAGGGGGCAGAGTTCAGGAATACACTGCGTACAGGGGGCAGAGTTCAGGAATACACTGCGTACAGGGGGCAGAGTTCAGGAATTCACTGCGTACAGGGGGCAGAGTTCAGGAATACACTGCGTACAGGGGGCAGAGTTCAGGAATACACTGCGTACAGGGGGCAGAGTTCAGGAATACACTGCGTACAGGGGGCAGAGTTCAGGAATACACTGCGTACAGGGGGCAGAGTTCAGGAATACACTGCGTACAGGGGGCAGAGTTCAGGAATACACTGCGTACAGGGGGCAGAGTTCAGGAATACACTGCGTACAGGGGGCAGAGTTCAGGAATACACTGCGTACAGGGGGCAGAGTTCAGGAATACACTGCGTACAGAGTATGGGGGGCAGAGTTCAGAAATACGGTACACATACAGGGAGCAGAGTTCAGAAATACACTACGTACGGGGGCAGAGTTCAGGAATGCACTGTGTACGGGGGCAGAGTTCAGGAATGCACTGCGTACGGGGGCAGAGTTTAGGAGTACACTACGTACGGGGGCAGAGTTTAGGAGTACACTACGTATAAGGGGCAGAGCTCAGGAATACACTATGAACAGGGGGCAGAGTTCAGGAATACACTGCGTACAGGGGGCAGAATTCAGGAATACACTGCGTACAGGGGGCAGAGTTCAGGAATACACTGCGTACAGGGGGCAGAGTTCAGGAGTATGCTATGCACACAGAGAATGGTTCATGAATACTCTACGTACAAGGGGCAGTGTTCAGGAGTACAGTACATAGGGGGCAGAGTTCAGAAATATGCTACGTACGGGGGGTAGTGTTCAGGAGTATGGTACATACAGGGAGCAGAGTTCAGGAATACGCTACGTACAGGGGAAAAAGTTCAGGAAATGGCTACATATAGGGGGCAGAGTTTAGGAATAGGCTATAGGGGGCAGAGTTCAGAAATGCGCTACCTACAGGGGCCAGAGCTTAGGAATACGCTGTGTACAAGGACAGAGTTCAGGCGTACGATACATACAGGGAGCAGAGTTCAAGAATAGGCTATGTATAAGGGACACAGTTTAGGAATATGCTTCTTATAAGCGGGCCAAGTTCAGAAATACTCTGAATACAGGGGGCAGAGTTCAGGAATATGTCATGTACAGGGGGCAGAGTTCAGAAATAGGCCACGTACAGGGGGCAGAGTTCAGAAATAGGCCATGTACAGGGGGCAGAGTTCAGAAATAGGCTACGTACAGGGGGCAGAGTTCAGGAATAGGCCACGTACAGGGGGCAGAGTTCAGGAATAGGCCACGTACAGGGGGCAGAGTTCAGGAATAGGCCACGTACAGGGGGCAGAGTTCAGGAATAGGCCACGTACAGGGGGCAGAGTTCAGGAATAGGCCACGTACAGGGGGCAGAGTTCAGGAATAGGCTACGTACAGGGGGCAGAGTGTAGGAATAGGCTACGTACAGGGGGCAGAGTGTAGGAATAGGCTACGTACAGGGGGCAGAGTTCAGGAATAGGCCACCTACAGGGGGCAGAGTTTAGGAATAGGCTATGTACAGGGGGCAGAGTTCAGGAATAGGCTACCTACAGGGGGCAGAGATTAGGAATAGGCTATGTACAGGGGGCAGAGTTCAGGAATAGGCCACCTACAGGGGGCAGAGATTAGGAATAGGCTATGTACAGGGGGCAGAGTTCAGAAATAGGCTACGTACAGGGGGCAGAGTGTAGGAATAGGCTACGTACAGGGGGCAGAGTTCAGGAATGTTCTGCTCACAAGGTAGCAGAGTTCAGAAATACTCACCCCCCCCCCCCACCTCAGTAATACAGAGCTCCCCCTCAAACTTCCACCAACAGAGAGAAGCATCTACAACTTGCATTGTGTGGAGAATGCAGGCTGCTGTCTTCATACTAGCATGGCTGAGCACATTCCCCCCCCCCCCTCTCTGTTCCCAGAGAGATGTGCAGGGCAGGGTCTGTGCGATTCGCTTGTAGTACTGCGGTTGTAAACACAAACAGGTGGCATGTTGCTGCTCACAGTACAGTGCACCCGCCGCCCCCAGGAATACACTGCGTACAGGGGGCAGAGTTCAGGAATACACTGCATACAGGGGGCAGAGTTCAGGAATACACTGCATACAGGGGGCAGAGTTCAGGAATACACTGCGTACAGGGGGCAGAGTTCAGGAATAGGCCATGTACAGGGGGCAGAGTTCAGGTATAGGCCACGTACAGGGGGCAGAGTTCAGGAATAGGCTACGTACAGGGGGCAGAGTTCAGGAATAGGCCATGTACAGGGGGCAGAGTTCAGGAATAGGCCATGTACAGGGGGCAGAGTTCAGGTATAGGCCACGTACAGGGGGCAGAGTTCAGGAATAGGCTACGTACAGGGGGCAGAGTTCAGGAATAGGCCACCTACAGGGGGCAGAGTTTAGGAATAGGCTATGTACAGGGGGCAGAGTTCAGGAATAGGCCACCTACAGGGGGCAGAGATTAGGAATAGGCTATGTACAGGGGGCAGAGTTCAGAAATAGGCTACGTACAGGGGGCAGAGTGTAGGAATAGGCTACGTACAGGGGGCAAAGTTCAGGAATGTTCTGCTCACAAGGTAGCAGAGTTCAAAAATACTCACCCCCCCCCCACCTCAGTAATACGGAGCTCCCCCTCAAACTTCCACCAACAGAGAGAAGCATCTACAACTTGCATTGTGTGGAGAGTGCAGGCTGCTGTCTTCATACTAGCATGGCTGAGCACATCCCCCCCCCCCCCTCTGTTCCCAGAGAGATGTGCAGGGCAGGGTCTGTGCGATTCGTTTGGAGTACTGCGGTTGTAAACACAAACAGGTGGCATGTTGCTGCTCACAGTACAGTGCACCCGCCGCCCCCAGGAATACACTGCGTACAGGGGGCAGAGTTCAGGAATACACTGCATACAGGGGGCAGAGTTCAGGAATACACTGCATACAGGGGGCAGAGTTCAGGAATACACTGCGTACAGGGGGCAGAGTTCAGGAATACACTGCGTACAGGGGGCAGAGTTCAGGAATACACTGCATACAGGGGGCAGAGTTCAGGAATACACTGCATACAGGGGGCAGAGTTCAGGAATACACTGCGTACAGGGGGCAGAGTTCAGGAATACACTGCGTACAGGGGGCAGAGTTCAGGAATACACTGCATACAGGGGGCAGAGTTCAGGAATACACTGCATACAGGGGGCAGAGTTCAGGAATACACTGCATACAGGGGGCAGAGTTCAGGAATACACTGCATACAGAGGGCAGAGTTCAGGAATACACTGCGTACAGGGGGCAGAGTTCAGGAGTATGCACCCGCTGCCCCCAGGGCCAAAAATGACAGAAAGGATATGGAAGCAGCGGATCCGGTGCTGCTGTCAAAACTGGATGGATTCTTTGTGTGTGCAGTGTGCCCTGCCTTTATTATGGACCACCAGTGCACAGAGTGATTAGGGTGTGCCCAAGCACATCCAGCGCACCCCATGCGCACGTCTATTAAGATGACACGTTGAGGGACACACCCTCTTCCTCAGGGCTCTTTTGCCTGTATTTTAACCAATTTTAAATAACTATCGGTGTCGGAGATCCTGCAGTAGGCCAATTTGCGCTTTTCTTTTTCGTTATTGTTCATCTAGTACTGAAGATTTCCCCAGTCCGATGGGAGCTGCAAAGCTGCGAGAGGGTCCTCAACATCATATGAGTAGGACTAGAAAATAAGCACTAATCCCTCCAGGTATCACCCTTTTTATCACTTGAGCACGGACAGTGTGTTTGCTATACATAACGCATTTACACAGCTTAGACATTGTTTTAAATGGGGCTTACTCATACTCATGTCTATGCAATATGCATGGATCGGAAAAGTTCATATACATTTTTTGATGCATGGGCACACATTGATGACGGTGAAAAACGAACATCGGTGAGCATCTGTGAAGGGTCTTGTTTATCCAGGTCATGATATATCTGGAAGTAGTTCGCAACATTCAGCTGGATTTATTCTGTGTTGTTGAAGATGTTTTATAGCTTATCCAGTAGCTACACTTTTTGTAGCTGCTGACTTTTAATAAACATTAAAAACGACTGAAACACCCCTTTAATAAAAAAAAGGCAAATGCTAAAATACGAGAAGCTCATAACAAAGAATGCTAAATTCCTCAAAAATGGTCATTAAAATACGGAAAGATCATTGATGTGCTGCTTATGTAACATATTCATTTCAGTTTTGCCTCAAAGTAGAATATGAAATCTTTATACTCCGTGCCGGACCTGGCGGCAAAACGTTTCCACAGGCCCCTCCGGCAGACGTTTTTGATGGGCGTCTCAGCCAGGAAACGTTTTGATTGGTGCACGAGGCAAATATTTTTGACTGGTGCCTGAGGCAGCCATTTTGACTGGTGCGTGAGGGGGAAGATATTGACTGGAGAAGAATGGAGACGTTTTGACTAGTTCCTGAGGGAGACATTTTTTGACTGGTGCCATAGGCAGCCGAGTGGCCGGGCCGGTGATTGGTTAGCACGTTTCCCTCTGACACAACTCGAAGAAAGAGAGAGAGAGAGAGAGGGGGGGGCTGAAAATAAAAAAGGCGAATATCTCAAGATTGCACAAAGGGAGTGCGCGCCTCTCCGGGGACAGGCATGCATATTCAGAAGGCTGACAGGATTTTAGTTATATGACTCTTATTTTCCAGAGGAAAATGGAACACCTCAGCAGTTTACTTGGTATGAAGAATATTTTTTTCTGCTTATAATTATGTTTGGGATGCGTATTCCATACAAAACGACGGTTTTAACGGTAATAACAAAACATAATTACAATACACAATGAAGCATAACCTAAATGCAACTTAAGCAAAACATAAAATTAAGCAGAAAAAAAGAAATATAATAATAATAAAAAATAAAAAAAAAATCGCCATAGAGGGTAAATTTTAAGGAAGAACACACTTCCTTACTGGGCACTTAAACCCCCTTCCTGCCCAGAGGACTTTTTGCGATTCGGCACTGCGTCGCTTTAACTGACAATTGCGCGCTCGTGCGACGTGGCTCCCAAACAAAATTGACGTCCTTTTTTTCCCACAAATAGAGCTTTCTTTTGGTGGTATTTGATCACCTCTGCGGTTTTTATTTTTTGCGCTATAAACAAAAATAGAGCGACAAAAAAAAATTTTACTTGTTGCTATAATAAATAGCTCAATTTTTTTTTAAAAAAAATTTTTTATCCTCAGTCTAGGCCGATACGTATTCTACATATTTTTAGTAAAAAAAAAAAAAAAAAACGCAATAAGCGACTGGTTTGCGCAAAAGTTATAGCGCCTACAAAATAAGGGACAGAATTATTATTTTTTTATTATTTTTTTTTTACTAGTAATGGCGGCGATCTGCGATTTTTATTGCGACTGCAACATTATGGCGGACACATCGGACACTTTTAACACCATTCATATTTATACTGCAATTAGTGCTATAAATATGCACTAATTACTGTATAAATGTGACTGGCAGGGAAGGGGTTAACACTAGGGGGTGAGAAAGGGGTTAAATGTATTCCCTATATAGTGTTCTAACTGTGGGTGGAGGGGACTGACTGGGGGGGGGGGGTGACCGATCTGTGTCTCTATGTACAAGGGACACAGATCGGTCCCCTCTCTCCCTGACAGCACCGCTGTCTGTGAGAGCCGGCAATGAGAGATGATCTCATATGTTTACATATGAGATCATCTCTCATTGGCCGCACAGATTACCTAGCAAACGGCCACTCCGATTGGCCGTTCACGGCGATCTGTGATTGGCTGTGTCCAAGGGACACGGCCAGCACAGCAGTTCCCCGCTGCGCCCTCGGGAGCGCACGCAGGGAACGAGCAAAGGGGCGGCCGTAAAAACACGGCGCCCCAGAGAAGTAGAACCACCCTGCGGCCGTATATAGTCGTACGGCCATCGGGAAGTGGTTAAAAACGAAGGTATCGGCCAAAGTTAATTAGATGCTAGCTTTATAGCCCAACCCACATAAAACTGCTTTGGGCAGAATGGAGAAGGGTTATAACCTAGGTCAGATTTTTTTTGTCTTTTAACCACTTGACCTCCAGAATGCTTTACCCCCCTTCATGATCAGGGCATTTTTTGCTATTCAGCACTGTATCCAAATTACATTTATATCATTTTTTTTCACACACATTCTTTTGGTGTTATTTGATAACCATGGGAGGTTTTATTTTTTGTGATATAAACGAAAAAAAAAAAATATATATATATTTTCTACTTTAAATATCCAATAAAATCAAATGTATTCATAAATTTAGGCAAAATGTATTCTGCTACATTTCTTTAAAAAAAATAAAAATAAAATCCCAATAAATGTATATTGATTAGTTTGTGTGGAAGTTATAGCGCTTACAATCTATGGGATATATATTTAAAAATTGATCAATCCTGATATACTGCAGGCTATTTCATTTCCTGAGGCTTTATAATGCCAGGTCAGTACAAATACCCCCCCCCCCCCCCAAATGACAACCTGATGCATTTAGTACATTGTAGCACGCACCAGTGTCCCTGTTCTGTCAAGTTCTCCAACCCGTCAGAAACTCCAACCGCTTAACTTCCGGTTTAAAACCGGCAGTAATTAGCGTTTTTGACGAATTGGTGGTTGGACACAACACTGGCAACCGAATAGAGTCCGGTGCAGGATATTATGAGCAGAGATTCTTACTCCGCTCCGATACTAGCTAACAAAATGGCGACAACTTTGTCCTCGTTAGCAGCTTTGCTGTCAAAACAGCTCAGTCTTCCTGTACCGGACTCTATTCGGTTGTCGGTGTTGTGCAGGGCCACTATCAGGAATTATGGGGCCCCTTACACAGCTTCAGGCATGGGCCCCCTGGAGCAGAGACCCGGGGGTGCCGCCACCTCAAATTGAGAAGGGGGGGCTGCCGCGGATTGAGAAGCGGGGGGGGGGGGGTGCCACAAATTGGGGGGGTCGCCCTGGGGACCTCTGGGCCCTTTCAAAGAAATATATATTAAAACAAAAAAATATATATAAAAAAAAGGGGAGTAGCCATCCGGGGCCCTGGGGACCTCTGGGCCCTTTAAGAAAAAAGAAAAAATATTAATAAAAATATATAAAATATTTTTTTTATAAAAAAAAAGGGGGGGTTGCCATCCGGGGCCCTGGGGACCTCTGGGCCCTTTAATAAAAATAAAAAATATTAATAAAAAAATATATAAAAATATTTTTTTCATAAAAAAAAGGGGGGGGTTGCCATCCGAGGCCCTGGGGACCTCCAGGCCCCTGGGGATCTCTGGGCCCTTTAATTAAAAAAATAAAATAATAAATGTTTTTATAAAAAATAAATAAATGTTTTTATATAAAAAAAAAAAAATGTTTTTATAAAAATAAAAAAATGGGGGGGGGGGGGTGGCCATCAGGGGCCCTGGGGACCTCTGGGCCCTTTAATAACAAATAACAAGAAAAAAAAATAAAAAAATATATATATATATATATATATATAAAAAAAAGGGGGGTTGCCATCTGGGGCCCTGGGGACCTCCGGGCCCTTTAATAAAAAATAAATAAAAAGAATTATAAAAAAAAGGGGGGGATGCCATCTGGGCCCTGGGGACCTCCGGGCCCTTTGATAAAAACAAAAACACAAAAAATACATATAAATATATATATATATATATATATATATATATATATATATAAAAATTATAAGGAAAAAAAAGGGGGGGGGGTTGCCATCCTGGCCCCTGGGGACCTCAAGGCCCCTTAGAAAAAAAAGGGGGGGTTGCCATCCGGGCCCCTGACAGGTGTACTGCCTGTACCCCCCTGATGGCGGGCCTGGTGTTGTGTCCAACCACCAATTCTGCAAAATCCCATCTATTATGGTTTTAAATAAACCGGAAGTGACGTGGTTGGAGTGTCTGATGGGTTGGAGATATTGACAGAACACCCCAATGAACCTTAAGCAGCTTCCTATGGGGGCACTGGACAGAGAGGAGTGGCCAGGAGAGCCAACAGGAACCTTGAGAGGAGGGAGGTTCAGGGCTTCTCTATGCACAGAGCAGGTAAGTATAGACATGTTTGTTATTTAAAAAAATAAATTACCTTTAAAATCGCTTTAAGTAGTAGCTGTGCATGGATGAATTTTAGAAAATAGGATTAGGAAGTCACCCATGGCTCCTTTGTTTCCCGGGGACTGCTATGTGAATACACAAGGGGATTAATAAAGCTTCTTTATGTAAGGGATGGGATTCATATGTAGCGTCCCTTGAAATAATATTCAGCAGAGGCAGGCAATTTGCATGCTCATTCCTCATCCGCAGACAGCCCCCCATATCAGTGTGGACACAGTTCATACTTCAAAAGCCTGTACAAGCCAAACAAAACCGTGCGGATAATAAATACCAATTTACAAGGTTAATTATTTTCCCACCCTGCCTTACTAAATCATATATGTCAGACGGGCAACATTTGGCTTTTAAGCCTCCTGAACGCGGGCCACAAGGAAGGATGTAGGCTCGGAACCCCTGGTGCAGGGCTGTCTTAATGAGAGGGCACACCTGGGCACTGCCCAGGGGCCCCAGCTGCATGGGGGGGGGGGGGGCCCTGCACTTTGTCCAAAGCAGCTGGTCCTTGAGCCCACCCTGCCCCGAATTTGGGGGCCCCATGATGGCACCGAGAGTGATAGATACACAGGGGAGGCAGTCTGCCTCCTACCTACTTGATGTCTGTTTACCTGCACTGTCATCATTGTAGGGGCCCCAGAGCATTACTTTGCCCAGGGGCCCAAGATGCTATTAAGACGGCCCTGCCCTGGTGCCCAGCCTGAGAGCCGCATGTGGCCCTTTGTTAAATGATGTGCAGCCCTTGGATCTCAGCAGTCTGTAGCAGTGGTGTATTTAGGTTTTGTGCTGCCCTAGGCCTGACTAAACTTGTGCAACCCCTAATTTAAATATAATCCACCCCTTCCTGTCAAGGCCACACCCCTTCCTGTTAAAGGCTTGCCCTGAAATTTTCCAGTGGGGATTTAGCTTAATCTGCAGAGATTTCCTCTCACTTCCTGTTTGGCTATGGGGCAGGAAATGAAAGGAAATGAACGGATGGCAAAAAAATAATAATGAACTTAACAGGGGCTATAACCATCCCTTGCTCTATCCAAAATTACACTAAAAGTGTAGCGCAAGCCGGCGGGGACTCTTTTCATGCTGCCCCCCTGCAAAGTGCTGGCCTGGGCCTTGTTGGCCTAGGCCAAGATAAAGCGTTGGTCTGTAGTAGGAACATTGATTAGGGTAATAGCATTGATCTTTACTGTCATCATACAACATTTTCCATAGTTGCCCGATTTGCCCGGGACATTCACGGAATTCAGACCCATATCTTGGGCAGAATCCATGTCTGATCCCCCATAAAAAAAAGCCGCTACCGCTCCGCCATCACCCAATACCTGAGACCACCGCCTGTGGAAGGGAATTCCACATCCTTGCCGCTCTTACAGTAAAGAACCCTCTACGCAGTTTAAGGTTAAACCTAATTTCTTCCAATTTTAATGAGTGGCCACGTGTCTTGTTAACCACTTAAGGACCGCCTCCTGCAGATATACGTCGGCAGACTGGCACGGCTGGGCACAGGCACGTACAGGTACGTCCTCTTTAATAGGTGGATTCAGAGAGAGTTAGGCCGGCGTATCAGTAGATACGCCGACGTAACTCGGAATCTGCGCCGTCATAAGTTTAAGTGTATTCTCAAACTGAGATACACTTAAACCTATCTAAGATACGACAGCTTGCACCGTCCTATCTTAGGGTGCAATATTTAGGCTGGCCGCTAGGTGGCGCTTCCATTGAGTTCGGCGTAGAATATGTAAATGACTAGATACACCTATTCACGAACGTACGTGCGCCCGTCGCAGTAAAGATACGCCGTTTACGTAAGGCATTTTCAGGCGTAAAGTTATTCCATCAAATAGCTGGACTAGTCAATGTTAAGTATGGCCGTCGTTCCCGCGTCAAAATGTGAACATTTTACGTCGTTTGCGTAAGTCGTCCGTGAATAGGGCTGGACGTAATTTACGTCCACGCCAAAACCAATACGTCCTTGCGGCGTACTTTGGAGCAATGCACACTGGGATATGTACACGGACGGCGCATGCGCCGTTCGTAAAAAACGTCAATCACGTCAGGTCACCCTCCATTAACATAAAACACGCCCCCTCAGCCTAATTTGAATTAGGCGCGCTTACGCCGGCCACATTTACGCTACGCCGTCGTAAGTTAGGAGGCAAGCGCTTTGTGAATACAGTACTTGCCTATCTAACTTACGGCGGCGTAGCGTAAATACGATACGCTACGCCGCCTTAAAGATGCGGCGCTCTTTATGAATCCAGCTATAAGTGCCCGGTCCGAAGCGCCGTGACCGCGGCTGTGAGACCCACAGACCCGATCGCCGCTGTAGTCCTGAAGAACGGGGAGAGGTGTGTGTAAACACGGCTTCCCCGTTCTTCACTGTGGCGCCGTCATTGATCGTGTGATCTCTAATATAGGGAAACACGATAAATGACGTCACACATCCAGCCCCGCCCCCCTACAGTTAGAAACACATATGAGGTCACACTTAACCCCTTCAGCGCCCCCTAGTGGTTAACTCCCAAACTGCAATTGCCATTTTCACAGTAAACAATGCATTTTTATAGCACTTTTTGCTGTGAAAATGACAATGGTCCCAAAAATGTGTCAAAATTGTCCGAAGTGTCCGCCATAATGTCGCAGTCACGAAAAAAATCGATGATAGCCGCCATTAGTAGTAAAAAAAATATATTAATAAAAATGCCATAAAACTATCCCCTATTTTGTAAACGCTATAAATTTTGCGCAAACCAATCGATAAACGCTTATTGCGATTTTTTTTACAAAAAATAGGTAGAAGAATACGTATCGGCCTAAACTGAGGAAAAAAAATGTTTTTTTTTATTATATATTTTTGGGAATATTTATTATAGCAAAAAGTAAAAAATATTTTTTTTTTTCAAAATTGTCGCTCTATTTTTATTTATAGCGGAAAAACGAAAAACTGCAGAGGTGATCAAATACCACCAAAAGAAAGCTCTATTTGTGGGAAAAAAAGGACGCCAATTTTGTTTAGGAGCCACGTCGTACGGCCGCGCAATTGTCAGTTAAATCGACGCAGTGCCGAATCGCAAAAAGTGCTCTGGTCTTTGATCAGCAATATGGTCCGGGGATTAAGGGGTTAAACTCCCTTCCACGGAAAAGTTTTATCCCCATTGTGGGGTCTCCAGTGCGGTATTTGTAAATTTAAATCATATCCCACACTGCTCTAGGTAACAACCACGTGTAATGCTGAATACAACCCCCCCCCCCCCCCAGCCAAAATCTGACTGCAATGCATAGAGAAGCACAGGGACCTAGTGATGACATCACTGGGTCCAATCAATGCCTTGATTGGTACGTGGGTGTCAGTCTTGAGAAGAGGGCATTCGGTTGCATGCCGACATCTATAGGGAACTCCCACATGTGATGCTGAACCTATACAGTTGAAGGAATCCAATGGATGAAAGGGGCGGCTGGGGGCGGGCACTCTGCTTGCTGTTATCTGGACCTTGGGGCGCTATTCAATTCACTGACACCAATGAAAGGGCAACAATGGGACCAAATGACACCAACGATGGGCACAATTCCTCTCAATGACATCAACGATGGGGTCAAATGACACCAAGGATGGGGCACAATTCCTCCTCCCAATGACCCAAACGATGGGCACAATTCCTCCCAGTAACACCAACAATGGGACCAAATGACACCAACGATGGGCAAAATTTCTCTCAATGACGGGGCACAATTTCTCTCAATGATGGGGCACAATTCCTCTAAATTATGGGGCACCATTCCTCTTAATGACACCAACAATGGGATCAAATGACACCAATGATAGGGCACGATTTCTTTCAAATACGCCAATTATGGGGCACAATTCCTCCTAGTGATACCAATGATTGGGCACAATTCCTCTC
Source organism: Rana temporaria (assembly GCF_905171775.1). Classification (NCBI taxonomy): domain Eukaryota; kingdom Metazoa; phylum Chordata; class Amphibia; order Anura; family Ranidae; genus Rana; species Rana temporaria. Next base: position 20,206,186 of record NC_053498.1, on the reverse strand, counting down.
AATGACATCAACGATGGGGTCAAATGACACAAAGGATGGGGCACAATTCCTATCAAAGACAACAATGATGGGGCACGATTCCTCCTCCCAATAACCCCAACGATGGGCACAATTCCTCCCAGTAACACCAACAATGGGACCAAATGACACCAACGATGGGCAAAATTTCTACCAAAAACGCCAATGATGGGGCACAATTTCTCTCAATTATGGGGCACCGTTCCTCTTAATGACACCAACAATGGGATCAAATGACACCAATGATAGGGCACGATTTCTGCCAAAGACGCCAATTATGGGGCACAATTCCTCCTAGTGACAGCGATGATGGGGCACAATTCCTCCCAGTGATACCAATGATGGGGCACAATTCCTCCCAGTGATACCAATGATGGGGCACAATTCCTCCCAGTGATACCAAGGATGGGGCACAATTCCTCCCAGTGACACCAAGGATGGGGCACAATTCCTCCCAGTGACACCAATGATGGGGCACAATTCCTCCCAGTGACACCAAGGATGGGGCACAATTCCTCCATGTGACACCAACAAGGGGGCCAAATGACACCAATGATGGGGCACAATTCCTACCAACGACACCAATGATGGGCACAATTCCTACCAACGACACCAATGATGGGACACGGTTTACTCCAACTGATGCTGGGACATTTTCTTAAGCCATGATTAAGCACTAACCAATAGTGTAAAAAGGCGTAGGCTGATATCCCTATTTTTTTTTGTTGCTGTGATTTGTAGTGCTAATCTTTATCCTTTTTACAAATAAAGACAACCATCAAGTTTTTTTTTGGAGTGCGGCTGTCCATTTATCTCCTTTATCACTTGCACAATTCCTCCCAGTGACACCAATGATGGGGCACAATTATTAACAAAGACACCAAAGATGGGACACAATTCCTCCCAATGACACCAGTGATGGGGCACAATTCCTTTCACTGACACCAAAGATGGGGCACCGTTTACTCCAACTGATAGTGGGACATTTTCTACTCCCGACAGTCCGGCCCCCCTGGCGCGCCATACTGGTGTGGAGTGTCATGCTCGCCCCCTCCCTTGGACTACAGGAGAGTCATGACGCTCTCTACGTTGCAGAGAAAGGAGCTGTGTGTTAGTGGGCGTTCTGACTCTCCTGTAGTCCAAGGGAGGGGGCGAGCACGACACGCCACACCAGGGAGAAAGCCTTGCATTACTGTGTGGAGTTACAGACAGAAGAACAGGAAGTGAGGATTTCTCAGAAGAAATAAGGACATTTAAAAGCAAAATGGAAGGATGAGGTAAGTGAAGGAGGACGGCACTAAGGTAAAGGAAGCCATTTAGGGGGGAAAAAATCCTTTATAACCCCTTTAACATGTTAATGTTATTTAAAAAATAAAAAAAAACATTTTTAAATCTGCAGTTTTCATCACTTAAGGGGGTTGTAAAGTAAATTTATTTTCCCCCTAAAAAGCTTCCTTTACCTTAGTGCAGTCCTCCTTCACTTACCTCATCCTTCCATTTTGCTTTTAAATGTCCTTATTTCTTCTGAGAAATCCTCACTTCCTGTTCTTCTGTCTGTAACTCCACACAGTAATGCGAGGCTTTCTCCCTGGTGTGGAGAAAGCCTTTTAAGGGGGGAGGGGGCGAGCAGGAGAGTCAGGACGCCCACTGACACACAGCTCCTTTCTCTATCTGCAAAGTACAGAGCGTCCTGACCCTCCTGCTCGCCCCCTCAAGAGGCTTTCTCCACGCCAGGGAGAAAGCCTCGCATTACTGTGTGGAGTTACAGACAGAAGAACAGGAAGTGAGGATTTCTCAGAAGAAATAAGGACATTTAAAAGCAAAATGGAAGGATGAGGTAAGTGAAGGAGGACTGCACTAAGGTAAAGGAAGCTATTTAGGGGGAAAAAAAATTGTACCCTTACAACCCCTTTAACCGCTTGGGACCCGCGCTATAGTCAAATGACGGCTACAGCGCGTATCCCAAAATCCAAGTGGACGTCAATTGAAGTCCGCCCCTTTGCGCATTCCGCGCGCGCGCTCCAGAGCGCGCAGCGGGGAAATTCTGTGTTGGCCGTGTCCCTTGGACACAGCCAATTACAGATCGCCGCGAACGGCCAATCACAGTGGCCGTTTGCTATGCGATCTGTGTGGCCAATGAGAGATGATCTCATATGTAAACATATGAGATCATCTCTCATTGCCGTTTTACACAGAGACAGCGTCCTGGCTCTGGAGAGGAGACCGATCTGTGTCTCTTGTACATAGGGACACAGATCGGTCACCCCCCCCAGTCACCCCCCCTCCACCTACAGTTAGAACACAATGCAGGGAATACATTTAACCCCTTCCTCACCCCCTAGTGTTAACCCCTTCAATGCCAGTCACATTTATACTGTAATTAGTGCATATTTATAGCACTGATCGCAGTATAAATGTGAATGGCGCCAAAAATGTGTCAAAAGTGTCCGATGTGTCCGCCATAACGTCGCAGTCCCAATAAAAATCGCAGATCGCCGCCATTTCTAGTAAAAAAAAAAAAAATAATAAAAAATAATAATTCTGTCCCCTATTTTGTAGGCGCTATAACTTTTGCGCAAACCAGTCGCTTATTGCGATTTTTTTTTTTTTTACCAAAAATATGTAGAAGAATACGTATCGGCCTAAACTGAGGAAAAAAAATGTGTTTTTTTTTTTTTTTTTAAATGGGATATTTATTATAGCAACAAAGTAAAAAATATTGTATTTTTTTCAAAATTGTCGCTCTTTTTTGTTTATAGCGCAAAAAATAAAAACCGCACAGGCGATCAAATACCACCAAAAGAAAGCTCTATTTGTGGGGAAAAAAGGACGTCAATTTTGTTTGGGAGACACGTCGCACGACCGCGCAATTGTTAGTTAAAGCGACGCAGTGCCGGAAGCTGAAATTTAACCTGGGCAGGAGGGGGGTATATGTGCCCAGTAAGCAAGTGGTTAAAATAAATTGAAAAAACTACTTCAGAAATAAGATTAACACAATTAAAACAACCATAAGATTGACGCGATGGCGTCTAGATCTGCGTTGGAGACTAGCTGCCATTTTATGGTGCTGGATGGGGTATTCCGGCGGACGGAGCTGATTAGGATTCCTGCTGGTGTTTAGGGCTGCGGTGGGAGGCTGTACGTCTGCTCCTTTCCCCGTGGCTGCCGCTGCAGTCGGAGATATATGGGGTGTGCAGGTCGTATTAAAACACGTTTTATGTTCTGCCGGCACGTCATCGAGATGTCTGTGGGGTTTATATATCCGTTGCACAGGCTGCAGAGAAACTGCGGGGACCATTTATATAAAAAAAGAAAAAGCCCAGGCTCTGCACTTCCACAGCAAAGAAAAAAAAAAGTATTATTTCTTCAATTTCTCCACCGGACCGGCACACCGCCGCTACAACGCCGAGCGTATTTCAACGTGCATTTCTTTTTCCCCGGGAACGTTTTTACACCGACGTGTCACCCGGAGAGTTGCTGCCTCTTTGGAAAACCATCGAAAAACTCCTTTAATGTCTTCTTGCCGAGAGTCGGGGGAAGTTGCTGAGAACATTTTATTTTTCTCTCTTTAAAAGCGGCCGTCCGCCGACGCGCAACCATCCTGCGCACTATATTTACTAGAACGCGGCTTATCATTCCCCTAGGAATTAATACTGCAGTGAATTAGAGTGGTGACTATAATGCTGTGAAGTCCGGAGTCGGGGAAATAGATGCCGTATTGATCCGCCCGGTGGCGAAGGTTTTAAACGTGTTTTTTTGAAGGGTTATGTCCAAGGCCTGTGCTGGTCCTTTGTGTTTGCGTGTCGTTTGTCTGTTACCATGGCGATGCTGGCAGAATGGGTTAAAGGAAAGTAAGGCCTCATGTACAATGGGTGTCCGGGTCCGGTACATGAGGCTCCGGGGTTTTGGTGCGGGTTGGAGCGTACGGGTGCACCGTCCAACCCCTCTGCAGGAGAGGCTGAAAGCTGCTACGGCTGGTCGGTGCGACTAGATGCTACAAGCCTCTGCTGCTGCAAATGGATGGTGCACCTAGCCAGAGGCGTAGCTTGAAGCTTGTGGGCCCCCGATGCAAAAGTTGACCTGGCACACTACCACCCACCACTTCCACCGTGTGTGCAGATACACCCAACGCACGTCAAGATACTCAAAGTATTAAGAGTTTTGAGCTCCCAGAGTTCCTCCTTACATTAGAGGACAGGGGTCACCCCTGGAGAATCAGAGGGCAGGGATCACCCAGGGCCGGCCCTATGATGGGACCGGGTGGTACCATGGGTACCAGGCAGCACTTTTAGGGGGGCAGCATACTGATGCCCGCCAGCCCGTTCCGCCAGCTCCGATACCCAAATAAAATTGATGTCCTTTTTTTCCCACAAATAGAGCTTTCTTTTGGTGATATTTGATCACCTCTGCGGTTTTTATTTTTTGTGCTATAAATATATATATTTTTTAACTTTTTGCTATAATAAATATCCCCAAAATTTAGAAAAATTAACAATTTTCTTCAGTTTAGGCCAATATGTATTCTTCTACATATCTTTGGTACCAAAAAAGACCCACAATTAGCGTACATTGATTAGTTTGCGCAAAAGACATTGTGGCCGCCGGCAATTCACAGGTCCCTTTATACTCCTGGATACATGTATAGAGCCATGGCAGGTCCTTTTATACGCCTATATGCATGTATAGAGCCATGACAGGCCCTCTTTATACATCTATAGAGCCATGACAGGCCCTCGTTATACTCCTTTATACATGTATAGAGCCATGACAGGTCCTCTTTATATTCCTTTACATGTAAAGAGTCTCGACAGGTCCTCTATATACATGTAAAGAGCCATGACAGGTTCTCTTTATACTCCTTTATACATGTATAGAGCCATGTCAAGTACTCTTTATAGTCCTATATACATTTATAGAGCCATGACAGGTCCTCTTGATATTCCTTTACATGTAAAGAGTAATGACAGGTCCTCTATATACATGTATAGAGCCATGACGGGTCCCCTTTAGTTATCATGATATAAAATAATGAATGTGGGGGCCTTTTGGTTGGCGTGATTTTTTTTATGGGGGGGGGGGCAGCATTTCATTCTTGGTCCCAGGCAGCACAATGTCTCGGGCCGGCACTGGGATCACCCCTGGAGAATCAGAGGGCAGGGATCACCCTTGGAGAATCAGAGGGCAGGGATCACCCCTGGGAGAATCAGAGGGCAGGGATCACCACTGGAGAATCAGAGGGCAGGGATCACCACTGGAGAATCAGAGGGCAGGGATCACCCCTGGAGAATCAGAGGGCAGGGATCACCCCTGGAGAATCAGAGGGCAGGGATCACCCCTGGAGAATCAGAGGGCAGGGATCACCCCTGGAGAATCAGAGGGCAGGGATCACCCCTGGGAGAATCAGAGGGCAGGGATCACCCCTGGAGAATCAGAGGACAGGGATCACCCCTGGAGAATCAGAGGGCAGGGATCACCCCTGGAGAATCAGAGGGCAGGGATCACCCCTGGAGAATCAGAGGGCAGGGATCACCCCTGGAGAATCAGAGGGCAGGGATCACCCCTGGAGAATCAGAGGGCAGGGATCACCCCTGGAGAATCAGAGGACAGGGATCACCCCTGGAGAATCAGAGGGCAGGGATCACCCCTGGAGAATCAGAGGACAGGGATCACCGATGGAGAATCAGAGGACAGGGATCACTGTTGGAGAATCAAAGGGCAGGGATCACCGCTGAAGAATCAGAGGATAGGGATCACCCCTGGAGAATAAGAGGATAGGGATCACCCCTGAAGAATCAGAGGGCAGGGATCACCCCTGGAGAATCAGAGGGCAGGGATCACCCCTGGAGAATCAGAGGGCAGGGATCACCGCTGAAGAATCAGAGGACAGGGATCACTGTTGGAGAATCAAAGGGCAGGGATCACTCCTGGAGAATCAGAGGGCATGGACCCCTGGAGAATCAGAGGGCATGGACCCCTGGCAGGTCATTTGGCAGAGCTCCTTTCCCATTCCAGCAATGTAAAAAGTCCTGGAGTGTGGTTGTGGGGCCCTAGGGCAGATCGGAGCTGGACTTTATGGAGGATATGATAATATGACAGGGATTCTGCAGGGGCCCCCTGGAGCTAGGGGTGGGGTTGCGATTGTAACCCCTTATGTTATGCCCATGCACTGCACCTAGCGGTATTAATGTTTAGTATGCGCCCAGGGACGAACACCCGGAATGCAGACTGCTTGCGGTAGTAGTGCTAGCTTCACCACCCAACCACAGCAGGTGTCAGCCTCCGCTGCTGCGGCTGGGCAGTGCACCTTGTGGTGCCAACAACATCTATGGCAGTATGCGCCCAGGGTCGAATGCCCAGAATGCAGTCTGTATTCCAAACATTCGTTTCTGGGTGCATACTAAACTTTAGTGCCGCTAGGTGCACCACCTGACAGCATCTAGTTGCACCGTTCAGCCCCCTCCAGCCGCAACAGCTGTCAGCCTCTCATAGAAGATGAGAGCTTGGTCATATGCTGGGGTTCCCATTGACTAGATCCAGAACACCTAAATCACACTGGACATTTAGCATTCACTGGTGCATGAGGCTTTGATATTTAGGTGCGGGTGGAGGGCACAGGTGCGTCGTTCAACCCTAATAGGGGCAGCCTGTCAAAGGCAATGAGAGGCTGACAGCTGCTGGGGCTGAATGGTGTGCCTGGCAGTTCTAATATTTAGTATGCGCCCAGTGGCAAGCATTAAACATTAGTACTACTGGGTGCACCATCCAGTTGCATCAGCAGAAGCTGACAGCATCCATCTGCAGCAGCAGAGGCGGACAGCTGCTGTGGCTGGATGGTGCACCTAGCGGTACGAACAATTAGGGCAGTATGCACCCAGGGATGAGGCATGAACACAGTGAGGCAGGGGCACAGTGAGGCAGGGGCACAGTGAGGCAGGGGCACAGTGAGGCAGGGGCACAGTGAGGCAGGGGCACAGTGAGGCAGGGGCACAGTGAGGCAGGGGCACAGTGAGGCAGGGGCACAGTGAGGCAGGGGCACAGTGAGGCAGGGGCACAGTGAGGCAGGGGCACAGTGAGGCAGGGGCACAGTGAGGCAGGGGCACAGTGAGGCAGGGGCACAGTGAGGCAGGGGAACCGTGAGGCAGGGGCACAGTGAGGCAGGGACACAGTGAGGCAGGGACACAGTGAGGCAAAATGAGGCATGCAGATGGACACCCTAGGCTTATACTCGAGTCAATACGTTTTCCCAGTTTTTTGGGGTAAAATTAGGTGCCTCTGCTTATATTCGGGTCGGCTTATACTCGAGTATATACGGTAATTTTGTGAGGCTGCGCAAGTATACAAGAACACCCCGAAAGGAAGGGCAAAGTCTGACTATACAAGAGGCAGAAGGAGCACCACACCAATGGTCAGAGTCCAAACCGTGGAAGTTTCATAAGGATTAGTAAAAAGAAATCCAATGCTTTTGGGGGTTTTGGACACTCCACCTGTATCAGGGCTGCAATACAGGTGAACTATAAAAGTATAATAAAATATTCGACATGAACTTTTATATTTTCTTACTTGTATTGTAGCCCTGATAAACCCCTGAAACGTGTTAGCTTGGTTTGCACCAATAATAACTGCATTTAATAATAGCTTTGTGTCAGGCAAAAATAAACTGTAAGCACCCAATTAGCTTACATAACCAACAGACCATTGTGGACCACAAATACTGGACAGGTATCCAAGTAATCAGCGCTGTTCCAAAACAAGTAACCTTGGTGTAGTTTTGGGAAAGAGCTTACCCTTGGGTGAAAGGGGGGGTATTTTGGGATCCCAGTGCTTCTCCGCAGTAAGGCCTGATTCACACCTATGCATTTTTAGTGCTTTTTGCAGATTTGCCCTACAGTCCAATTAACCACTTGCTTACTGGGCACATATACCCCGCTCCTGCCCAGGTGAAATTTCAGCTTCCGGCACTGCGTCGTTTTAACTGACAATTGTGCGGTCGTGCGACGTGGCTCCCAAACAAAATTGACGTCCTTTTTTCCCCACAAGAAGAGCTTTCTTTTGGTGGTATTTGATCGCCTGTGCGGTTTTTATTTTTTGCGCTATAAACAAAAAAGAGCGACAATTTTGAAAAAAAAAATACAATATTTTTTACTTGTTGCTATAATAAATAGCCCAATTTAAAAAAAGGGGACAGAATTATTATTTTTTTTACTAGAAATGGCGGTGATCTGCGATTTTTATTGGGACTGCGACGTTATGGCGGACACATCGGACACTTTTGACACATTTTTGGCGCCATTCACATTTATACTGCGATCAGTGCTATAAATATTCACTAATTACTGTATAAATGTGACTGGCATTGAAGGGGTTAACACTAGGGGGTGAGGAAGGGGTTAAATATGTTCCCTATATAGTGTTCTAAATGTAGGTGGGGGGGGGTGACCGATCTGTGTCTCTATGTACAAGAGACACAGATCGGTCTCCTCTCCAGAGACAGGACGCTGTCTCTGTGAGAGTCGCCAATGACAGATGATCTCATATGTTTACATATGAGATCATCTCTCATTGGCCGCACAGATCGCATCGCAAACGGCCACTCTGATTGGCCTTTCGCGGCGATCTGTAATTGGCTGTGTCCAAGGGACACGGCCAACACAGAAGTTCCCCGCTGCGCGCTCTGGAGCGCGCGCGGGGAACGCCCAAAGGGGCGGACGTCAATTGACGTCTAGTTGGATTTTGAGATCCGCGCTGTAGCCGTCATTTGACTATAGCGCGGGTCTCAGGAGGTTAACATGAATTTCCTATGGAACCCGTTCTGTATTGCAAATCTGAAAAAAGCACTAAAAATGCATAGGGGTGAATCCAGCCTAAAGGAACAGCAATAAGACGTAAGGAAATGAGAACATTCTTTCTGATGGCTCCTGATGGCAGCCATTTGGTTGGGTAGCCAATCTTTACAAAAATGTTGCATATGAACCAGCTGTGGAATAGCAACATTACAGCGGGAGAAAAGAAACAAAATAAATAGCCTTAGGAGGACAAGCACATGAAAAAAAAAACTTCAAAAAGGACTATAGATACTCATTAAGCTGGCACTGGATTGCTGAGATGCTTCACAGTTGCTCTTCACAAGGTATATTCCTAGCAAACCTATAGGCTATGCTCTCTTGCCCCAATTGCCGCTGAGCTGTGTCTTTTTCTATGCTGTTATCTAGACTGTAGTAAAAAGGTGTGCCAGTAGCAGTTTACATACTTTAAGCATCAGCATCCTGACAGCCAGGATTTTGGATACAAGTCAAGTTATCACCAATGTTTTTTGGAGAACATGTCAAGGGTCTACATATCTGAGATGCAAATGCCGTATTCACTTCAAGAACGTATATATATATATATATACGTTGCGGCTTTGAAGTGGTTTACTGCGTCTATCGCTGCTGCGGGTTGCGTGGCTGGCCATAGAGGTGAACAGAGACCAGATTGTCTCTGTTCACCCCTATGATCTAGGAGGCCGGATGCGACGTCCGGTTTATTGCAGATGCAAACAATATTTTTTTTTGGAAAGCATCAGATCAATGCTTTTTTTGATCTTATGCTTTCAAGGGTAGAGGGGGTGTGATGGAGGTAAATAAAATGAATATTTTGTGTTATGTTACTTTTCTCCTGAGCTACTCAAATGTTGCCTTTCTTTCATTATATTCTTCTATTTGTTTTATTTGCTTTTATTTTTTGATCTATACAAGATATATACATATGTATGTGTGAAAATATACTAGAGTGCTGTTACTTTCCTTAAAAGACATTATAGGGTTAAAATCTCAGCCCAGGAAGAGACTAAGGCCCCTTTCAGACTGGGACGGGAGCTGCGGTGGCGGTATAACGCCGCTAAAAATAGCGGCGCTATACCGCCGGAATTGCCGCGGGTATCAGCCGCTAGCGGTGCGGTATTAACCCCCGCTAGCGGCCGATAAAGAGTTAATACCGCCCGCAATGCGCCTCTATAGAGGCGCATTGCGGGCGGTATTGCCGCGGTTTCCCATTGTTTTCAATGGGAAGGAGCGGTGAAGGCTCCTCTCACCGCTCCTCTCACCGCTCCAAAGATGCTGCTGACAGGAGATTTTTTTGTCTCCCGCCAGCGCATCGCCTCAGTGTGAATGCCCTCGGGCTTTCACATTGAGTCTGCAGTGAAGGAGTTTTTCAGGCGCGATAGCAGCGCTATTTTTAGCGCTGTACCGCCTGAAAAACTCCTCAATGTGAAAGGGGCCTTAGTGAAAACAGCTGTTGCTTCTACTGCACTCCTAAACTCCCTTCTTCCGGCTTACCCCATCGACTGAAGAATGAAGCCCCTGTGAACTTGAGTGAGGGGCCCTGTGTGACACGAGGACATTTGTGCTAATAAAAGACGTCACAAGAAGGAAGACCCTTATATGGACTAAGCCAATGAAATGTGCTCATGTTTATGATGTCATTTTTGTCTATAAATCTATGAGAAATACATGGGTTTGGTCTCTTCACGGCTGGACACAAAAAGAAGCAGTTTGTTTCTCAGCTCTCTGCATGCTTTCATAATTTGGGTCAACGGCAGAATGTGTTTCGCCCTGAGGTTGTGTCAGGGGTTTAATCCTTATCAGGGGTCTTAGGCCCCTTTCACACGGCGCGGATCTGCTCAGCGGACTCTGCTAGTTTAGCAGGAGATCACTCTGATGACCCCCCGCTGAGCTGGCGAATGACAAGGTCAGTCTCCGCTCAGTGTGCAGGGACAGACCTGATAGAGCAGGGGTCTTCAAACTACGGCCCTCCAGTTGTTCAGGAACTACAATTCCCATCATGCCTAGTCATGTCTTTGAATGTCAGAGTTTTACAATGCCTCATGGGATGTGTAGTTCCGCAACAGCTGGAGGGCCGTAGTTTGAGGAGCATCACTGTGATAGAGAGTCACTTATCTCTATGGGAAGATCGGATGAAAACAGGCAGCATGTCCGTTTTCATCCGATCCCATCCAATCCAATGAACGTATGGTAAACGTATGTTTTGAGCAGATCTCGTTGGATCGGATGGCAGGCGGGTGTCAGACACATCTCCACTGATATCCACCTGCCCATAGAAGTCAATAGGTGGCCCGCTCGGATCCGCCTGAAAAACGGACAGGCAGATCCGAGCGGGTCTATCGTGTGAAAGGGGCCTTATTGATGTCTTCATAAAGAGGACCGGTCATGCGCTATTGTTATTACAAGGGATGTTTACATTTCTTGTGATAGCAACAAAAGACGTAAAATAGAACAGTTTAAAAATAAAAGTAATCTTTTTTTTTTCTTTAAAAGCACCCCTATCCCCCCCATGCTTACACATATTGGCGAAAACCTACGTTGGTCGCACACTCATACATAAAAGCTGTTCGTACTACACATGTAAGGTATTGCCGTGAATGTTAGAGTGGGAGCAATAATTCTAGTGCTCTACCTTCTCTGTAACTCTAAACTGGTAACCTGTATAAATTTTAAAAGCGTCACCTATGGATATTTTTAAGTATCGTTGTTTGTCGCCATTCCACGAGCGTGTGCAATTTTACGGAATGACAGCAAAGTATCTATTTATATTACTTACATAATATCATATTTAAAATGTTATCATAAATTGGGTTATATTGTGTGTTTTTTGCATTAAAATTCATTAAACAAAATTCGAAACATATCGAATTTGAAAAACCTCAGCACAAATGTGTGACATAATAATTGAAATGACTGACATTTTATTCTCTAGGGCAGGGGTCTCCAAACTGCGGCCCTGGGGCCAGATGCGGCCCTTTGCTTGCCTTAATGCGGCCCTTGGGGAATTGTTCCACCCAACTCCAATGGGGCATAATTCTTGTTGCTGACACCAATGAGGCACTATTCCTCCAACTGACACCATCAATTCTTTCCATTGACACCAATGATGGGGCACTAGTCCTCCCACTGACACCAAAGATATGGTATTATTTACTCCCACTGGTTACCGGGACATTTTCTACTCCCAAACAATGGCCCTAGTCTGGCTCCCCTAAAGTCTGAAGGACCGTAAACTGGCCCTTTGTTTATAAAGTTTGGAGACCCCTGCTCTAGGGTCTCTGCTAAAAATTATATATATTAGCTCGGTAGCGGGGTGTGTGACCCCTTGGATGGGTTCACCACACACTGAATTTCTACAGACTGGCAGTCGAAGACGGTTGAAAACAAAGTTTTTGGTTTATTTTTCCATCTTGCTGGAAAACAATTGCAAGCATCTAAACAGCATAAACAAAATCAAACATAAAATAAATCCCAGCCACTCTGGGCATCTACCTTCCACACAGGAACCTATCTATGAAGTCTAACACAGCCTACTGCTGGGTAGACAGTGCTGGTAATACAGCACAAAACAATAGTCTTTTGATTTTGTTTCACACAGAAAAAATCAATCCTCTCCTCACCTTCACAGGAGACTTTCAGGCACTGCTCTCCTACTCACACAGCCTTAGGAGTGACGCAGCAATTAGTGGTAACCCTCTGGACTTCTTATAGAGGCCTTTAATTGCCTCACACTGAACAGCTGGAGTCTTTCAACGCCCTTAGACCTTGTCTGACTATTTCTCGCAGCCGACGCCTAATAATGATTAGTGTATTGTCTAAGCAAGGCAGAAATGTATGTTTCGTCTGTGACAACACCCACAGATTTACCTGACTTCCTGTCACTATATATATATATATATATATATATATATATATATATATATATATATATATATATATATATATATATATATAATGTTTGGGGGTTCTGAAGTATTTTTCTAGAAAATAGATACAGATTTTTACTTAAAGTGGATATTTAGATTTGGTTACCTGGGATTTCCAGTGACTTCACACTTCAGGTTGAGCAAGTCTCCTTCTCTGACCAGGCTTTGAGAGGGCTGAATTCTGGCCGTCGGGGAAACTGTAACAGAAAAGACAATCATATCAAAAAATGAGATGAGCAGATGATACTTTATATGTCTTTCTGAGACAAGAGAGGTGGGGGGAGCCTTTTAGCACCCCAACTTTTTAGGCAAAGGATAAGTCCTTGCCATACCATTGGACATAATTGAAATTTAACAAGACTTTCAATGGGGAGAAGAGGGGGGACCTGCAGTTGGTATAATAGGCCAGCACCTAAAGGTGCAGAAGCTCCAGCTTCAAAAGAACATCTTATTCTGTGATAAAGTCATTTCAAGGTAAAAATAGACAGAACATCAATATCTCATTTGCAAAAGACACTTTTTATGCATTCACAGAAAACCTACCAAGGTCAGTATCACCAAAACCTGGATACTAATAAAAAAAAAATCATGAAACGGCTAAGAACATTTTTTTAAGATAAAAATGAGCATTGACCTCTCCATTGCTCCCGGCTTCTGCAGCTGAACAATATATAGAAGCCGGTGAAGGGAAGAAATACAGAATTTACACTTTTTGGGGCTGCAGCAGTGTTTTTTTTTTTTTCACTACCATTGTTGTATCTCCCATTTGAATTTTATGCATATACTGGGATGAAGGCGAGGACTGGCCATTATGCTCTATGGTCAGACTCTTTCTTAGCTCAGATTAAAGTGGAAGTAAACCCTTCAATTTGATGGTTACAAAAACAGTTAACATTCCCAGGCATGCCGGAAATGCTAGCTGTCACATTTGTTTGTGCTCTCAACCAAACTGCCAAACCATCCAATGGCTGGTTTCATAACAGGTCACATGTACAGCATCATGGCAGTTGGAGATTAAATGGAGGTCAAGATGGCCGCTTCCTTGGCTGAAAACGATAGGAGGGTTTACAAGCATCAGATCTGAAAATCACCAATCTGGCCCAAGAATGTGGCCAGTTGTCTTCAATATAGAGGTACACTATATGGCCAAGGGTTTGTGATACCCAACCTTCCCACCTACCTTGGGACCAAACGTGTGTGGACATCCCTTTATATTGTTGAGTTTAGGTCATCGCAGTTGTTAATGCTACAGCAATTGTGTACTTTGTGATAAGTTTGGGGATGGCCCTTTTCCTGTGCACAAAGCCAACTACATAAAGACGAGGAATGAAGAGTTTAGTGTGGAGGAGCTTGAGTGGCCTACAAAAAGCATTTGTGAGGTCAGGTTGGATGAAAAGACCTGATGCTATAATCAGCACCAAAATTCATCCCAAAGGGATTCAGTAGGGCTGAGATCAGGACTCGATGTACAACCCCATTTGACAAAAAGTTGGAATGCTAGCTTTTTTTTGTCTTGCTCAACTTTTTTGAGATGTGTTGCTGCCATCAATTTCAAAATGACCTTAATTTTTTTTTCTTAACATGGTACATTCTCTCAGTTTATATACGTTTGATATTTTTTCTATAGTGAATATATTGAAAAAATTCCCATAAACACGCTAAAAATTGTGAAAAGCCTTCCTAGAAGACTTGAGGCTGGAGCCCAAAGATGGGGGCAATTCCACATTAATGCCCATGATTTTGTAATGGTATGTCCAACAAGTTCTTAAAGGAGTAACTGCCTGTTCACACTACCGCGATTTGGGATCCGACTTGTGTCGACAGAAATTACATTAACGTGAATGAGAGCCGTCTTAATGTACATTACTGAAGTCGCTCCGACTTCAGAAAAGGTTCCTGTACTACTTCAAGGAAACTTGTACCCATTGATTTCAATGGAAGTTGCCTCCGAAAGTCGGACCATTGTCTTAACTGAAGCAATATTACAGGAAAAGAAAATAGCTTTCTCAGGCAAACCCCTCCCTCCCACAGAGCTGATTATTGTTTGATTGGCCACTGGCAAAGTTGCCTGCCCTGGAGGCGACTTGAAGTTGCCTCAAAGTTGCCACGCAAAGTCGTGCCGACTTTTATGTCGCTGTAGTGTGAACCGGCACTAATGGTCAGGTGTATACTAAGGTTTGACCATATAGTGCTTCTATCTGCTTTGTAATGTCAAAATATGAAGGGGCAATGGTTATTTAGTAATTAAACTTAAAAAAAATGAAAAAAACAAAAAACAAAAACCAGTGTCAATTAGCATGAAATAGGGGCCTTTAGCAACCAAATTCCATCATATTTGAAACCATGGCAAAACAAAGGCACCTGCAAGCCTTGACGCAAGTGGATGACACCTTGTCTTAACCATTAAGCTGTATTTGAATAAATCCTAATAAAGTCCTCCTGGAACAATTTTGGAGAAGGTAGACAGGAAAAAGCCGCTCTCTTGGGTGCATACTGCTGTCTTTGCCCTGATTCCTAATTTCTTCAACAGTTTCTAAGTTACTGATCTGAATATTTTCTGCAAATCAGAAGTTCTTAAGTTGTAATCTTTGGCCCGGATTCAGATACATTTGCGTATCTTTCTGCGGGCGTAGCGTATCTCAGATACACTACACCGCCGTAACTTACAGCGGCAGGTCCCGTATTCAGAAAGAACTTGTGCTGTAAGTTACGGCGGCGTAAGTGCATAGTGCATGCGTAGTGCAACTGGGCCAGCGTAAGCCCGTCTAATTCAAATGTGGAGGAGGTGGGCATGTTTTATGCTAATTACTCGTGACCCCACGTAAATTATGCTTTTTATGAAAGGCGCATGCGCCTGTGGACGTATCCCAGTGCGCATGCTCCAAATTACGCCGCAAAGCCTCATTGGTTCGACGTGAACGTAACTTACGCAAAGCCCTATTCGCGAACGACTTGCGCAAACGACGTAATCGACGGAAAATTTGACGCTGGCCCGACGTCCATACTTAACATTGGCTACGCCTCATATAGCAGGGGGAACTTTACGCTGGAAAAAGCCTTACGTAAACGACGTAAAAAAATGCGCCAGGCGGACGTAGGTTTCTGAAACGCCGTATCTACCTAAATTGCATATTCGACGCGGAAGTCTTGGGAAGCGCCCCTAGCAGTCAACGTAAATATTGCACCCTAAGATACCGCTCGTATCTAGGCAACTGTGAGGCGTATCTGATTCTATGAATCGGGCCGAGTTGCGACGGCCCGCACTCAGAGTTACGACGGCATATCTGGAGATACGCCGTCGTAACTGCTTTCTGAATCCAGGCCTTTATCTTTGTCTGGGGATGCCAAGTAACAGTTCCGTCTGCCCTGGGCCTGGATGCCCCCCGGATTGGGCCTTTCCACATCAACTAGGACCAGCTCTTGCCTACAACCATTAGCTTGGAATACAGTTGTGTTGAAAACCGACTACAACTTTCCACATCTTCTCCGGTTGGCATCACAAATACCCAACGTGGGATCCTGCCCTCCAAACTCTGCCTATAGGCACATTGCCCCCAATTCTCTCACAATCATTCCTCCTAGTGTTTCCATAGAACCGGACAGACGGCATAGAGCCACGACTTAATAATGTCACCGGATCCCAAAAAATATATGACCTGTCCGATTTAATAGTGCAGCCCAGTGAACCTCATCCTTCTCTAGATGTGACATTGCTGTTGCTATGGAAACAGCAAAACTGGCAATACCCCTTCTTCTAAATGGAGCCCGTTATGTGCAATATGTTAATTTAATTAGCGGGATATGATGAAAACTCTCCACAAAAATGGTCACTAGAAATACTGCGCCTTATCTCAGCCTGCTCTGCGAGCGGAAAGCACTGAGTGGTCAGGAGGGGGAAGGTTTAATACATACACACAGCGGCAGACAGATATATTGTAATGTATAACCACCCCTGTGAGTCTCTCAGGAACCATTCTCCTGTATTTACATAATGCTAATTGTATACAGCGCGGATCGGAAGTCCAGGCACGTCTCTCGATCACATAGAGCTATGTCTGGTGCATTTTTAGCAATCTCAGCCACCGGGGAGACGGTTTGGCCCTCCTGTCGGTGCTGAAGGGATGCAGATGATGTACACAGATATTTTTTGGGCAATCGTAAAAATCGAGTGGCAGAGCATTGATTGGATAAAATGACAGCTCTTTGAATAATAAGAATTATTAAATTAGTAGAATAATTCCTAATTGTTAGTGTGGATTAAAAACTGAGCGATTTCATTTCCTGGCAAGTTTTTGGCAAAATGTATTTGCCGACCAATGCAGAAGGCAAAAGGATGTTTTTTAAAAGCCCAACTCCGTACAATATAAAAATGATCCCTAGCAGTGTGGCTGTGCCCACACTTCAGGGGTTCATAGCTTTTTTGGGGTCTAGGGGATATAGAAAAGGTGAACTACTTACCCGATCCTGCTAGACCAGTCCATATAGCTTCTTCTTCTCCATGCTCCAGTGGTCTAAGCTCCTGACACTACCAAGACCAGGGAAGCGGGGGATCGGGCAAGTTAAAGCGAAGGTCCACTCAAAAATGAAACCTCCGCTGTCCGGATTCCTCCCCCCCCTCCCGTGTCACATTTGGTACCTTTCAGGGGGAAGGGGGGAGCACATACCAGTCTAAGACAGGTATTTGCACCCACTTCTGGGCATAGACCCCGCTGATCTGCCGCAGTCTATGCCACATCCGGCACACACACTCTTCCGAAGACAACAGGGACCAGTGGCATTGCACGGTGCGAGTCGCGCATTCGCAGTAGGGAACCGGGCAGTGAAGCCGCAAGGCTTCACTTCCTGATGCCCTTACCAAAGATGGCAGCGGCAGCCTCCGAGGGACGGGTCGGCCTTGGGTGCCGACATCGCGGGCACACTGGACAGGTACAGTAAGTGTCCTTATTTCAGAAGTCAGCAGCTACAATATTTGTAACTGCCGACTTGGTCTGGATGGCTGCACACCACGCTGAGATCCAAAAATGCCTTTATTCGTATAAAACCATAAATTCGTATAAAACTATAAATTTGTATAAAACCATAAATTCCATAAATAAAACCATAAATTCGTATAAAACCATAAATAAAACCATAAATTCGTATAAAACCATAAATTACGTGAATAGCACTACATGTACAAGCAGGGGAGGAATGGCAAGTGACAGTGAACCATTGCCGTCCATGGGGGAAGGAAAAATAAAAGGTGTTTTTGTTTTAAAGCCCAACTCTGGAAAAACTTAAAAATAATGACTAGCAGTGGGGCTGCACCAGCCCTTCGGGGTTCATTGCTTGTTTGGGTTTGAGAGACATAGAAGAGAAGATCTACTTACCAGATCCCGCACACTACTAGACCAGTCCGCACAGCTTCTTCTCCGCCATCTCCTAGCGGTCTAAGGTCTTGACATCATAAAGAGCGGGAAATTTAAAGTGCAAAAACTCTCCCCTAGACCAAACAAGCAGTGAACTCTTGCAGCGTGAGCACAGCCTCACCGCAAGTATACATGTTTTTACATTTCCCAGAGTTGGGTTTTAAAGGTGTAGTGGGCTTTTAAAGCCACTTCCGGACCGCCGCACGCCGATATGTGTTGGCTGTTTGAAGAGGGATATCTCTGTTATGGCGGCAGCTAGCTACCATAACCCAGGTATCATCTTCTTCAGCTGGCGGTCAGGTTTCCGATAATGGTGGTCTCTGTTGGCGGATGTGCCGCGAGATCACCGTTATCGGCGGCCCCGCTCTCCTGTGTCACTTACCGGAGCCGTCGGCAGCGGCGGAGGCGTTTGGGTCCTTCTGGTGGCTGGGTATGGAGACGAGTGAGAGGAAGATGGCCCCCACCCGTCTCCATACCATAGCAGGGCGGAGGTGGCGTCAAAACGTCGCTTCCACCCATAGCTCTTAAAAGGGACATTTTTTTTTCAAATGATAACGGGCCAGATCCACAGACTGATACGCCGGCGTACTTTTAAATTTCCCGCGTCGTATCGTTGTTTTGAATCCTCAAAACAAGATACGACGGCTTCTGGGTTAGATCCGACAGGTGTACGTCTTCGTACGCCTTCGGATCTAAGATGCAATACTTCGGCGTCCGCTGGGTGGCGTTCACGTTGTTTTCCGCGTCGGGTATGCAAATTAGCGATTTACGACGATCCACGAACGTACGCGCGGCCGTCGCATTTTCTAACGTCGTCTGTAGTCGGCTTTTTCCGGCGTATAGTTAAAGTTGGTATTTTGCGGCATATAGATAGACTTGCCATGTTAAGTATGGCCGTCGTTCCTGCGTATAAATGTGAAATTTTTTTGTGAATAGGGATGGACGTAACTCACGTCTAAGTAAAAAAAATGACGTTGTTTTGACGTCATTTCGCGCAAAGCACGGCGGGAAATTTCTGGACGGCGCATGCGCAGTTCATTTGGCGCGGGGACGCGCTTCATTTAAATGAAACCCCGCCCAATTTCCGAAATACACTACACCGCCGTAACTTACGGCGCGAACTCGCTGAGGATTCGAATATATGCCAGGTAAGGTATGGCGGCGTAGTGTATCTCTGATACACTGCGCCGATCCAAATGTATGTGGATCTGGCCCAACATATGCATTTATCTATTTTTATTGCATTTTAATGTATATATGAGATCTGAGGTCTTTTTGACCCCCAGATCTCATATTTAAGAAGACCTGTCATGCTTTTTTCTATTACAAGGGATGTTTACTTTCCTTGTAATAGGAATAAAAGTGACACCAATTTTTTTAAAAGAACAGTGTAAAAAATAAAAATAAAAAAGGTAAAATAAATAAGAAAAAATAAATGTTTTATGCGCCCCGTCCCACCGAGCTCGCATGCAGGAGCGAACGCATACGTGAGCAGCGGCCGCAAACATGTGAGGTGTCGCCGCGATTGGTAGAGCGAGAGCAATAATTCCAGCCCTAGCCCTTCTCTGTAACTCAAAACATGCAACCTGTAGATTTTTTTAAACATCGCCCATGGAGATTTTTTAAGTCCTCAAGTGGTTAAGGTCTCCAAAAAGTCACAGAAGATCCTTTTTTGTACCTTTATTTTTCAGTTTTTAACAAAATTTTTCAAAAGGAGAAAAAAACAGGCAGAAGAAGGAAAAATAAAAATCAACTGAACACAATTCTGACAGCAAAAGTCCGATATGAGCTTTTGAACGAAAATTCCGACCGTGTGTAGGCTTCATTCTACTTTTGCTGGCGGAATTTCCTCCAGCAAAAGATTGAGAGCCGGTTCTCAAATTTTCGAAAATCCGATCGTCTGTAGCAATTCCGATGCGCAAAATGTCGACGCATGCGTGGAAACAATTTGACGCATGCTCGGAAGCATTGAACTTCATTTTCTCGGCTCGTCGTAGTGTTGTACGTCACCGCGTTCTTGCCGGTCGAAAGTTCAGAGAACTTTTGTGTGACCGTGTGTATCCAAAGCCAAGCTGAAAGTGAAATTCCGTCGGAAAAACCTTGGATGGAAAATCCAATCGTGTGTACGGGGCTTAAGAGCTCATTCACACTGTTGCAGTGCACATTATGCCATGAACGAGCTGCCAATGCACCACAGTACAACAAAAAAGGTGCACACATTATGGGGCAGATCCACAAAAGGATTACGCCGGCGTATCTACTAATACGCCGGCGTAATTTTACAATTCCTGCGTTGTATCTTTGTTTTGTATCCACAAAACAAGATACAACGGCATCTGGGATCGATCCGACAGGCATACGTCTAAGTACGCCATCGGATCTAAGCTGCAATTTTTCGGCGTCCGCTAGGTGGCGTTTCCGTCGAAATCCGCGTCGAGTATGCAAATTAGCTAGTTACGGCGATCCACGAACGTAAGTCAGCCGGGCGCATTTTTTTACATCGTTTTCGTTCGGCTTTTTCCGGCGTATAGTTAAAGGTGCTATATGGTGGCGTACTCAATGTTAAGTATGGCCGTCGTTCCCACGTACAATTTTGAATTTTTTACGTCCTTTGCGCAAGTCGTTCGCGAATAGGAATTTGCGTAGAATGACGTCACTGTCGTAAGCATTGGCTTGTTCCGGTTAAATTTCGAGCATGCGCACTGGGATACCCCCAGGGACGGCGCTTGAGCAGTTAAAAAAAAAACGTTGTTTACGTCGGGTCACGACGTATTTACATAAAACACGCCCCCATTACATCCATTTGAATTCCGCGCCCATTTGAATTCCGCGCCCTAACGCCGCAAGAGATACACTACGCCGCCGTAACTTACGGCGCAAATTCGTTGAGGATTCGAAACAAAACAAAGTAAGTTACAGCGGCGTAGTGTATCTTAGATACGCTACGCCCGGCGCAATAATGCGCCGTTGTACGTGGATCTACCCCTATGTATTTGTGGTTTGCACAGCAATGCTGGTATGTTGGAAAGGTAGGTTAGGGTGCCATTTAGAATGAATAGCACCACATCACACCAACGCATGTAACGTGTTTCAAAAAATTTCACCCAAAGCCTCTTACGCACGATCAGTCCATCCGATGAGAACGGTCTGATCGGACCCCCGTGGGTCGGGGGTCCGATCGGGACCCCCCCGCTACATGCGGCGGTCGGATTCCCGCGGGGAGCGATCCGGGACGACGGCGCGGCTATTCGTTTATAGCAGCTCCGTCGCGATCGCTCCCCGGAGCTGAAGAACGGGGAGAGCCGTATGTAAACACGGCTTCCCCGTGCTTTACTGCGGCGGCTGCATCGATCGGGCCATCCGTTTTATAGGGAGACTCGATCGATGACGTCAGACCTACAGCCACACCCCTCTATAGTTGTAAACACACACTAAGTGAACACTAACTCCTACAGCGCCCCTTGTGGTTAACGCCCAAACTGCAACTGTCATTTTCACAATAAACAATGCAATTTAAATGCATTTTTTGCTGTGAAAATGACAATGGTCCCAAAAATGTGTCAAAATTGTCCGAAGTGTCCGCCATAATGTCGCAGTCACGAAAAAAATTTTGTTTGGGAGCCACGTCGCACGACCGCGCAATTGTCTGTTAAAGCGACGCAGTGCCGAATTGTAAAAACCCCTTGGGTCATTTAGCAGCATATTGGTCCGGTCCTTAAGTGGTTAATGATTACAGATCTGCATTATTTGTGACCAATATTTCTGCCAAGACTTCAGCTTTAAAAAAAATTGCATCTGCAGTGCCCCCAGTTGGTGAAATTTGGTATAGCAGTACAACATGAGAATGACTGTACTTTTGTAGCCACTCTTCTCCAAGTGCTTCAAGGAAAGCCAACATCCTATTGTTAACTAGGGGGCTGTAGAGAGGGGGGGGGGCAGGGAACACTCAATATAAGTATGAGAGGGCTAAATCAAATCAGGGATTGCCATTTGTTCATGGATATTCCCAGTTCACCAGCTAAAGCATCTTCCACGCGTCTCCTCTTCATGTTGAATACATTATATGAACAATGTCATTTTACACAAGGTTACCATTTATTATAGGGAATTACATTTTTCCCACATGTATAAACATACAGCGCTATATAGCTCCAGATGGAGAACATACTTCTTTTGAATAATTTATTGACAAGAGCGGGGGCTGCAATCAGCCACCAATTTTATTGGAACGCACGGCCTAATAGCTAATTTATGGAAATGGTGGCACAGTCATGGGCATGGCAAGAGACTGCACCACTTAGTATTGTTAGAGAAAAATAGTTTTAAACTCGTATATTAAAAGTAGTATACTCTGTAGACTGTTATAGGGGACACAGACAATATAAATAAATAGATAAAATGGGTTTTAAGCGGTATTGAACACATGAACAAAATTTAATATATTGCAATCTATCAGTCCTTAGATGTGGCGGCTACATTACTTTTAATTTTTAGGCTTTTTTTCCCCTTTTATTTCCCCCAGTGATCCAGCCAGTAACACACGTCCCGTCTTAGGGTGTCTCCACTTTGGATGGTAGAGCAATAGAGACAACATTATCCCCTTTTCGACCGCTGCACAGCGTCATAAGTCAGCAGAATGGCACGGCTGGGCATATGGATGTATATATACGTCCCCTTTAAGACGTGGCATTGTGGGCGCCGCGAGCAGTGCGACCGCGGGTCCCGTGGACTCGATGTCTACCGGTAACTTGTCGTTAAGGTTCCCCTATCGAGATGGTTCCTGTAAGGACTGCGCAGGCGCAATCCTTGCCGACGGAAATCTCCGAACCTCGGCCGGCATCCAGACTCATTCCTTAACATCCCCGTGGATTGGAGGATGTTAAAAAAAAAAAAAAACGGAGGCTGAGCGAGCAGTCCATCCATAGAGGGCGCTGGAGCGCCGCCCCCTCTGGCTCCGCACCGCCACTGAAAATAACACACATTCATGCATTTCATGAATGTATGTTATTGTTGCCAGCTGCCGCCTGTCTATTAAGGTGTCCAGACATTGAGCACCGACCACCTGAATAAAGGCAGCTGGTTGGCTGTCCGAGTACAGCCCTCGTCTCCAGGATGCTTTATCCAGGGAAGGTATGGGGTGCGTTCCTTGGATAAGACTGACGGCCGTCTCAGCCAATCAGGTTCGCCGATTTTTGTTTATCGGTAACCTGATTGGCTGAAGCGTCACCAAGGCAGGAGAAGACATCGAGGGACATGTAAAAATTAAGGTAAGTGCATTTTACAGGGCACAGCGGCGACAATGGGCATCAATGGGCACAGTGGTGACAATGGGCATCAAGGGCACAGCGGCGACAATGGGCACAGTGGCATCAAGGGCACAGTGGTGACAATGGGCACAGTGGAAACAATTAAAGGGCACAGTGACATGCACAGTGGAAACAATGGGCACAGTGGCGACAGTTAAAGGGCACAGTGGCGACAATTGAGGGGCACAATGGCTGCGTTTGATGGCATGGCATAGTGGCTGCGTTTGATAACTTTGATGGCATGGCACAGTGACTGCGTTTGATGGCATGGCACAGTGACTGCGTTTGATGGCATGGCACAGTGACTGCGTTTGATGGCATGGCACAGTGACTGGGTTTAATGGCATGGCACAGTGACTGCGTTTGATGGCAGGGCACAGTGGTGACAATTGATGGCACAGCGACTGCGTTTGATGGCATGGCACAGTAGTGACAATTGATGGCACAGCGACTGTTTGATAGCATGGCACAGCGACTGTTTGATGGCATGGCACAGCGACTGCGTTTGATGGCATGGCACAGCGACTGCGTTTGATGGCATGGCACAGCGACTGCGTTTGATGGCATGGCACAGCGACTGCGTTTGATGGCATGGCACAGCGACTGCGTTTGATGGCATGGCACAGCGACTGCGTTTGATGGCATGGCACAGTGACTGCGTTTGATGGCATGGCACAGTGGTGATAATTGATGCCACAGTGGCTGCATTTGATGGGCACAGTGAGGCTGCAATTTTTTTCTTTTTTTTTTGTTTGCGCCCCCCCCAAAAAATTTTGAGCACCAGCCGCCACTGTTGGCACCCATTATGTTTATAAGTCGAGTCGCTTTCAGGTACCCATCTAGCTTTTGAAGGGTTGGAGGCCGCGCAGCAGGAGTAACTCAGTCATTTGTGAGCAAATGTTTAGGTGGTGATGGGGGAGGATTAGAAAGGTTCTCTTCTGATGTGTTCTGGCCAGCTACACCGGAGGGAGGTGGTAAGCCCCTTTTGGTGGGCTTGGGCTGCTGCCTCTGGGTACGGCCTTGTGGACCTTTCCGCGTGTACTGGTAAAGGTAGAAAGAGAGGGAGCACCTAATATCCAATGGAATGCAAGTCAAGAGGTGGATATGTAGTCATTTATTGAACATAGTAACAAGTGATCAAGCCAACGCGTTTTGGAGAAAAAAAGACTCAGGGCTAGTGCGGTTTGTTGATGGTAAATTGAGAAGGATCCTAAATGAGGGTTTCTGTAACACTTAGGAATTGACTTTATTTGCTGTGTTTGCAGTGGCAGTATAGAGGTACTCATCTAGGGAGACCTATCTGAGAGCTGCCTAACCAGAAACAGTGAGCTTACTTACAAACCTTTTTGTATTTTGCATCACAAAAGGTTTATTGGGTTTTCAAATTTTAAAAATTGTAGGCAGAGGCAAAGTACTGAAAACTGCATGGCACTAGGAGCTCTGTGACCAGCACTGAGGGTGGGGGTATGGGTTATGCCAATGGGATGTGCTCTGCATCAACGGGTAAGAATGCCTCTGTGGGAGACGGCAGAGGGGATGCCAATCAGCTCAGAGGAAGAGCTTTAAAATGGGAGGAAGGATCGATCTGGACATAGACAACAGAAGAAGAATAGAAAAAAGAACCAGAGGTATAGAGAAAAGGGGAGGGGTTAGTCCAGTGTGGGCCACCAGCTGGACATAGCAAACGTGAATTGTAGAGGTCTTCATACCGAAAAATAGAGTGCATTTTATGTTCAAGTGGGGGTTATAAGTTAGCAGGGCCGCCATCAGGAATTGTCAGGGCCCCTTACACTGCTTCAGGCATGGGAGCAGAGAACGGGGGGGGGGTGCTGCCTCCACAAATTGAGAAGCGGGGGGCTGTCGTGAATTGCTGGGGGGGCTTGCCACTAATTGAGAAGCGGGGGTGCTGCCGCAGCAAATTGAGGTCGGGGGGCTTTGGGTGCTGGAATCCAAGGACCTAGACTATGGAGCGCTCTACCAACCAGCATCCGGTTGGAGGTGAATCACCTGGCCTTTCAGAAAAAAACTCAAAACCCATCTTTTCTGAGGGCAAAAGTACAGTAGGGAAAGGATACTAAGCGCCCACAGGCGATTCAGTTCGCATGTGTTGCGCTAAATAAGTTTCTCACTCACTCACTAATTGAGAAGCGATACCGCAGAGAATTGAGGTCGGGCGGCTTTGGGTGCCAACGAACAAAAAGGGGGAGGTTGGCATCAGGGGACCTTGGGACCTCCGGGCCCCTTAGAAAAAAAAGGGGGTTGCCCCTGGTGGCGGCCCTGTAAGTTAGCTAGGGGCCCAGACTGTTAAGAATTTAGCACGAGTCTCCTCAAGAATGGAAGTGAGCTTCTCATGGACCATAGTCCTCATGAACCACTGTTGGACTTCGGCGACATTGAGAAATGGTTGTCCCCAAGCTTGAGCAGTGCCTTTTAAATGTATTTCTCCGTAAATTTTTAAGTAACAATCACAGCCCTTCTGAATGGTAGTAAACACAATTGTCACCCCCAACACGCACTGCCAAAACCTATAAACAACAAGGATGTTGTAACAAGTCCATTAAATTGCCATCCCTTTAGAACAAAGACTACTGCCAGCGTCTCATGAATGAGCAAAAGGCACTTATTAGAAGATGCTCAATTTGTATATTTAACAAACGCGGGTCCTCATGGGATGACATAAATCTCAAAGATGTCAATAGCTGTGAAGGTCGTGGAATAGGTGAGATGAGGTCAGCTGGAATTATGAAGCTTTACATAGAGTATAAAGGGTCTGTACACGGATTATAAAGGATTACCAGCAGTCAATGGGGTCTGATGGGGGTAACTGTCATAGTTTTAAGAACTAGGAGTAGTTAGGGGGTCAAAGTTATGGAGTATTAAAAGAAGACCGAGGCCTTTGACCCGAGATAATTGGATCCACCAACTGTCAACAGACGTTCAGTTAGTGATTATGACTTACTTTGACTTATACTCAAACATTTAAAAGGTCATTAGAGGTTTTGTGGCTTGTTTTTATGATGCTTGCCATTTGGCATTCAATAAGAATTAAAGGATAAGTGTACTTTTCTGGCTACATGGTGAACTTTAAACTGTTATAAGATCCACTATTCAAATACGCAGGATGTGGTTTGAAATCTGCCATCAATTTCAATTTACAGCAAGATGCAATAGTTTTAAACTGAACTGCTTTTGTTAAAGTTTGCTTGAAAAAAAAAAAAAGATCTTTTTCATTTTGATTTTTTTTGGGGTGTATTTCGAGTAATTTAAGTTCATTAAAATGTAGTGTTCTTTTTTTTATTTATTTTTTAGTACAGCTTTGTTTCAGTTTTTTATGGGGGAGCTTCAGTCTTTTTTTTGTTTAATTAAACCACTTGAAGACCAGGCATTTTCTGGCACTTTTTGTTTACACGTGAAAATCTTTTTTTATACATCTCTATCTAGATATAGATATAGACATATTTATATTTCTCTCGCTCTATATATAGAGTAGTTTAAATATCAAATATCTATATCAAGAGTCGTTTAAAGCTTGTTGCACCCAATATTTTGTACATTTTGCTATAATAAATATCCCCAATTAAAAAAAAAGTTCTAGGCCCAGATTCACAAAGCACTTACGCCAACGTATAACAAGTTACACCGACGTGAGTGCAAATGTGCGCTGTCGTATCTGTGCACCAGACCCACAAACAGATATGCGCCCAAAACCAGGCTACACCCCGCCGACGTAGCTTGCCTACGCTGGCGTAGGGTGGGTGCACATTTAGGCTGGGTGCATGGTGCCGCTCCCATTGATTAGCCATTCAAACATGCAAATGAGGGAAATACGGCGATTCACGAACCTGCGTGCGCTCGACGCAGGCTACACGAGGTGCGCGTAAGTTGTACGTCTGTGTGAAGTTATTCCCCATAAAGGAGGTGCAACCCAGCAGCAGACATGCAAAGGTCTGCACCAGGGAACAAGCTGGCGTATTTTACGTTGGACGTGTGTCTGGCTGGGCGTAGGTTCATGCCGTACGCAGTGATCCGGCGTAGTTTAGGCAGTTGTTCCGACGTGGTTGTGAGCAGGCGTCACGGCGCATGCGCAGTTCGTGATACGTATCTGTCTGGCGCTCGGACCATCATTTGCATGGGGTTACGCCTCATTTGCATGGGTCACTCCCACTTCCACCTATGCCGGCGTACGCCTTCGAATCCCATGCCACACTGGCGCAGTGTTGGGAGCACTGGCTTGTTGAATTCATTGCTTGCCTCTCTGCGCTGCGTTGGCGTAGCGTACATTGGTTACTCTACGGCGGCATAATGTGCGCCCACTCTCTGTGAATCTGGGCCATAGTGTCTACAAAATAGGGGATAGATTTATGGCATATTTATTATTATTTTTACTAGTAATGGCGGCAAACTGGTTTTTATCGGGAATGCGTCATTATGGCGGACATTTCGGACACCGTCGACACATTTTTGGGACCATTGGCATTCATACAGCGTTCAGTGCTATAAGAATGCACTAATTACTGTAAAAATGTCACTGGAAGATAAGGGGTTAACACTAGGGGGAGTTCAAGGGGTTAACTGCGTTCTAACTATAGGGGGAGGGGACTCGCTATAGGAGATGACAGATTGTGGTTCCTACGAACATATTCGCCAGCACACCGTGGATCACAAGGATAGCAACGTTTTGAGATCGCGCAGGGCCTCTTCGTCAGGCACTTGCCTGACGAAGAGGCCCTGCGCGACCTCGAAACGTTGCTATCCTTGTGATGTTTTCACTGCAATAAATTTTTGGACGTTCTGTACGATCCACGATGTGTTGGCGAATATGTTCGTATGATTGCTGTTCCAGTTCCCAGCTGGTGATCGCTTCAGCACCCATTTCTACAGTTATAGGCCGCTTCTCCAGGAAGGTGTGCGATTGGAATATTGTCTAAGATTGTGGTTCCTGGCTATTAGGAACTCACAAGCTGCATCTCCTCTCCTCACAGAACAGAGATGTGTGTGTTTACACACAAACACAGGTCCCTGTTCTGCCTCTCGTGCCCGCAATCGCGCGTTGCCGGCGGTGATCACGACTGCCGGTCACGAGCATTGTCACCCCCCTTGGTGCATCGGGCGTGTGCGCCTGCCATCCCGCTTAAAGGAGCCGACGTACAGCTACGACGGCTCGCGGGATCGTGCCGATCTACCGCTGTATAATGACGGCAGTTGGTCGGCAAGTGGTTTATTTCACCTTTTCAATCGACTCCAATGTATTTTACCAAAATGGTGAAATTTCCAAGAAATTTCCCAATTTCCATCAAATTGTGAGAAAAAGCTTGATGCAGTTTTGAGAGCCTTTTGTAAAATCCTCTCTGCACCAGTTGCACCTCCCTTCTATGGGCAAAAGGCAGTCAGGAGACCCATAAAAATTCCTTGGGGATTGACTGTGCAGGTGCAATCAGCGTACAGAGGATTTTATCAGCAGCCTACTGGGAGGTGTTCTACATTGAAAAGTGGGACACAGCGGGGGCACACCTAAACACCAACATTTCTCAAAGCCAGAATCTGCATACTGAATGCACACAGGTCGATTTGCACCAATGGCTTTTGAAGTCGGAAGCGCCAACCACCACTTGTCCCCAAATCCAACTCACTGGGTCAAATGGGGTGAAAAGTTTGCTTTAAAAGACGCTAAGAAAGCCGATTTAAACTCTTTAAATGTTTTGAAACCTATTTGAAAATGCCCATTGAACTGATGTTCTAGAGACTAGCTTCAACAAGCTAGGAATAGAAAAATGCAAGTGCCCACAGGGCCTTGGTAAGCAATGATACTGCCATCAGTGCCATTCGTTACTTGTGTTACTTTGACATTCAAAAACATAACTTTGATCCATTCCAAGGCGGATGTGGTACTACTCCTCAATTCAATACCAATAGATAACTGCGCAATGTATGTCATGGGACCAGCTATACAAATACTGAAAAATTCATATGAAAATCAATTTTATGCTCCTAAGGAATGTACTTCATATGATCCAAGAGCCTCAAGGGCAGAGCATGTATAAACCTTATACTAACTGCCTGCAAACACGGGACCGCAGCAGCAGCATCAAGGTAAAAAGGTAACGTGAAGTTTGGTAGTAGAGTCAACCTGAACTCAAAAGGTAAGGATTAGCCATCTATTAGGGCAGGGGTATGGAATTAAAATTCATGGAGGTACATTCAGAAAATGTTCTTTCAGCAGGCGTCCGAGTCCCATATTTGTGCGAAGACTCACATCACAGCCCCCTTCCCCCACACGTACATTGCAGTTTCCCCTTCACGCCACAGCCCTCCCTTTACTATACAGAACCCCCTTTACTAAAAACCCCCTTTAGTAAAATTTACTTGAAAATCGAGAAGGTGTTGAAGAGTCTCGCAGCCGCGGGGCTATCTGAGCAGTCCTGGGCCGGATGTCACACAGGCACAGCAAGCAGAGTGAAGCCGCCTCCCCCTCCAGTGTTTATGTGTATACAGGGAGGGAACCTGCTGCCTGTGCCGCACTGATGGCTGATCTGAGGTGTTGAATCGAATGTGAGGGGGGGGTCCGTCTGTGCTGAAGGGGGGATTTGTGCTGAATGGGGGGTCCATCTGTGCTGAACGGGGGTCTATACTGAAGGGGGAGTTATGTGCTGAAGGGGGGGTCCATCTGTGCTGAATGTGGGTCTGTGCTGAAGGGGAGGTCTGTGCTTAAAGGGGGTCAATCTGTGCTGAATTGAGGGGTCTGTGCTGAAGGGGTGGTCCATCTGTGCTGAACGGAGGGGTCTGTGCAGAACGGGGGATCTGTGCTGAAGGGGGCGTTCATCTGTGCTGAATGGAGGGGTCTGTACATTCTCTAGGCTATATTTATATAGGCATGGAGTGAAGCTGAATTATCTCAAGAGCTATTTTACACTGCCAGCTGGCCGCGTTATCGGTATTGCGCCACTAAAAAGAGTCTCTTTACCATCCTTTTAGCTGTGCTATTCGGCTATTCGCCAGGGCGCTTTTAAATCCCGCTAGCGTTTAAAGAAAGGGTTAAATGCGACTGTGTATCGCCGCTGCCGAAGCCCCCCCCCGAAAAAATTTCAGCGGACGCCCATGCCTAGTCCCCTTCACAGTCCCCTCTTCTTTGTATCCCAATCCCCTTCCTCAATCCCCCCCCCCTTCACAATACAGCCCCCTTTCACATTACAGCATCTCCTTCACATCAAAGTCCCACTTTGTAACACATCACCCTCTTTACATTACAGCACTCCCCTTTACATTACAGCATCTTATTTATAATACAGCCCACCCCTTTCCATGCATCCCAGTCCCCTTCACCGCCCGCCCCCTTTCTTGTATTCCAGTCCCCCCCTTAATTGTACACCAGTCCCCTTCGCAGCCCACTCCCCTCATTTCTTGTATACCAGTCCCTTTCACAGGCTCCCCCCTTCCTTACATCCCCCAGTCCTTTTAACATGAAAGCCCCTCCTTTACATCACATTTCCGCCTTCCAATCATAGTCCTTCTCCAATCCTACCTTATCCAGTAGTATGTAGGCAGAAGGCTTGACTTGTGTGGAAAGAGGGCAGGCCTGCCCAATGTTCCATGCATCTCAGCCCCCTTTGCAGCCCCCCCTTCTTGTATCCCATTCCGCCTCACAGCCCCCCTTCTTGTATCCCATTCCCCCTCACAGCCCCCCCTTCTTGTATCCCATTCCCCCTCACAGCCCCCCCTTCTTGTATCCCATTCCCCCTCACAGCCCCCCTTTTTGTACCCCATTCCCCCTCACAGCCCCCTCTTCTTGTATCCCACTCCACCTCACAGCCCCCCCTTGTTTGTATCCCAGTCTTCTTTACATATTCCCCTTTCTTGTATCCCAACCCCCCGTTTCTTGTATCCCAGTCCTCTTCACAACCCACCCCACCAACTTGAATACACATCCCCTTCACAACCCCCCTTAGATGAAAGCCTCTCCTTTACATCACATTACCCCCTTTAAATCATAATCCTTCTCCAACCTTTCCAATCCTACCTTACCCAGTAGTTGGTAGGCAGAAGGCGTGGCTTGTGTGAGCGCAGGACTGCCCAACTTTTCCTGTTAACAGACAGGTGATTGGTTGCTAGGACCACTCCGTCCTTGCAACAAATCACCAGCTTTTAAACTTTAAATATTGGGCAGTCCGGCCCTCTGCCCACACATGCCACGCCTTCTGCCTACCAACTGCTGTGTAAGAATAAAAGTGGAGGCGGTGGCAGGGAAGATATCAACCAGGAGAGGACCCCCAGGTTGCTATATGGCAGAGTCTCGGTCCAGGTAGGACTGTCATTCAGTCCAGGTCCGGGCCGCAGTCCGCCATTTAGTGATGACTTTTTTAGGGAATACCTACAAATGTAATTGTGCCTAAGCAATACACTGAAAAATGTACCATTTGCCTGGCAATCCTTCTGAAAAATAAGAATCCAGTTCCTGTGCAGTAGCCTAATAGCTATATATCTGCAGCATGAGACCATATAGAATTTTGCCCCTAACTTCTGGTTTCATGAGATTTGGGGATGTCATTTCTGTGCTTCTCACGGTTCTCCTTGCTGGAGAGGAAGTTGTACCTGTGGACCTGCAGTGCAAAGACAACCACGTTTTTGTTTATTTTAGTGCTTTCTCCACATATCCTGCTGCTTCTTGATCATTACCCCACCAGTCATCAAGGGGGCAGCCCTGACATAAAGATGCAAAGCTCTGAACCACCAGTAAGATGGTCACCTCCACACATATACACAGTGCAGAACAAGGTATGATAAGTCAGTAATATGGAAAGAGAAGATCAGCAGCAGGCAATACTGGTCACTAGGCTTTGCCAACTGACTTCTAATGACTTATTTTTTTTAGCACAACAGTACAGGTCCTCTTTTAGTACTGCCTGTGCTTGTTTTGATACTGATATGCTTTTTGTTACCAATGTATTCATATTTCAAAAAGATTTTCAAAGTGAGATATTAAAGTTACGTTTTAATAAGACGTGCCCTACATTCTCTACAATATTTATGATATTTCGAAATGGGTCTTTGGCAGAAAGCAGCCATTAATATTATTTTGCTTTTTGATATTCACAGCAATACTAAAGTCAGTTTGTGGGGTTTAACCCTTTTAAGGCCTTATTGCACAGTGGGCATAAAAAAAAAATGCTGATTTTACAGGCTTTTGGGGCCAGATTCACAGAAGAGATACGACGGCGTCCGGCCGTCCTAACTATGCGACCGATTCATAGAATCAGTTACGCATAGCTAGCCCTAAGATCCGACAGGTGTAATTGAATTACACTGTCGGATCTTAAGGATGCAATTCTAGGCCGGCCGCTAGGTGGCGAGGCCATTGCGGTCGGCGTAGAATATGCAAATGACTAGCTACGGCGATTCCCGAACGTCCGCGCTGCCCGTCGATCTAACTTTACGTTGTTTCCATCGAGATACGCCGCGTAAAATTAGGGCCGAGCCCTAGGTGTTCTAAGCCATATTAAGTATGGCCGTCGTTTCCGCGTCGAAATTTAAAAAATCACGTTGTTTGCGCAAGTCGTCCGTGAATGGCGCTGGACGCCATTTACGTTAACGTCTCAACAAATGACGTCCGCGCGACGTCATTTAGCGCAATGCACGTCGGGTAATTTTCCAGATGGAGCATGCGCAGTACGTTCGGCGCGGGAACGCGCCTAATTTAAATGGTGCCCGCCCCATTTGAATTGGGCGGGCTTGCGCCAAGCACATTTACGTTACACCGCCGCAAGTTTACAGGTAAGAGTTTTGAGAATCAGGCACTTACGCTGTAAACCTGCGGCGGTGTAACGTAAATGGGAAACGTTACGCCGCCGTGGAGTAACGTAAATCTATGTGAATCTGGCCCTTGGTGTTTTTTCTTCAGCCTGTACAAGCAACCCTATGTTAGCCTATGTGCCCATGCACAATTGAGTGTTTACAGGCATGTTTGAAGAGGGGGGTTTGCAGGTTGATAAAAAAACAAACATCACAAATGTGTTTTTGGGGGGAGCCTTCGGGCAAACAAAATGCTGAATGCTCCTAAACGTGGTGTTTAGGAGCATTCGGCATTTTCAAGCGTACATTGATTATACGGTAAAATTAGCACATGGGAATGTATTGGAAAAAAATACTTATAAAAGCAAATTTCCACACAAACACAGAGATGTTCTGCCTGATGCCATTGCCGTGGTATGAATAGAATGTGCCCTGCCAAAGCCGGAGATGAGCTCCAGACATGGACTAAACCAACATTGGACTGTTGCTTAAACAGGTATGCTGGGGCAGTCACAAGCCTGTAGTTATGGACTAGGGATGTTGGGGAATGTCTTGTCATCATGTTAACCTATTCTTTAAGTAAAATGTTTACAACTTTGCCTTTGCCTGGTCTGAATTGCTATAGGGGTGTAATGCAAGTAACCGGCACATGCAGTCTACAGCTCGAGTCACTAAGTACACTGGGGTATGAGATAACGGTACAAGACTTAATGCAATGTGAAGATACAGGTGGTTACCGAGGGTAACAAAGGTTTCTTTAGCAGCCTGTCCTAAGCCTGCACATGTTGTTGGCAGCCATCCACCTACATTAGCAACGGGAGCAGATCTGCACCGCCGAGGCCCTCATCCTGTACACAGGTACGGAAGACAAAAAGTAAAGTGACGTGAAGTGCATGCCGGGAGTCCGTGCTAGGTGCATGACGGGATCCCATACCGTTACTGGTAGTGAGGTAACGGTGATACGCTGGACAAGTGGAAAGGGCATTGGCTCTGCGCGGCCCTCCTAAATGCACAAGTGACTATAGTGATGAAGAATACATCAAGAGAGTATTCTGGAGTTGGTTTATGTTTAGTCATCTGTCCGGGTTGTGAGCATGGCTAGAAGTAAAGGTATCCCGAGTGTAAAGCACGGACCCTGCACAAAGCGCTTCACGTAGTCCAAAAGAACCCACTCTGGGATAGGCCTCTCATGTGACCCTTGCTTGGCGCCCAACTAGGAGAGGAACATGGAGGGAGTGTTACCAGCCTGCTCGGTATCCCACGTGTAAAGCAGTGAACCTGTACAAAGTACCTAGCATAGCCCAGAAGAACCCACTCCAGGGCAGGTTTCTCATGTGACCCTTGCTTGGCACCCAACAAGTAGGGAAACATGGAGGATGCAACTTCCACCCCACAGCCCCACAACCTGGACCCAAGAGGAATAATTCAGCCACTGGATTTATTTTTTATAGACACTCCATGGATTAGATTTTTATAAATGGTTTGCGTCCGTACACAATTGCCACAGTATTTAATTGCTACAATGTTTTTATGTCTATCTAGCTACACTATATGGTCCACTCCAATTTATTGAGTTCGGGTGTTTCCAGTGGAGGCTGCTGTTAATGCTACAGAAAATAAAGACATTGAGGACTATTTTTCTATGTGTGTGCAAACATTTTGGGGAAAGCCTTTTCTGTTTTAGTATGTCTATACCACGGTGTACAAATCCAGCTCCATAAAAACATGAAGAGTGATGCCGCATATACACGACCGCTTTTCGTGTTGTAAAAAATGACGTTTTTAGGGGTCTAGAAAAAAACAACGTTTTTTTCAACCCGATCATTAAAACGGCCTTGCCTACACACAATCGTAAAAAAAAAATGCTCTAGCAAAGCGCGGTGATGTACAACACGTATGACGGCACTATAAAGGGGAAGTTCCATGCGGATGGCGCCACCCTTTGGGCTGCTTTAGCCGATTCCTTGTTAGTAAAAGTCGATTTGCGTCTGTTACAGCGTGATGAATGTGCTTACTCCATTACGAACGCTAGTTTTACCAGAACGAGCGCTCCCGTCTCATAACTTGCTTCTGAGCATGCACGGTTTTTTCACGTCGTTACCACACACGACCATTTTTTACAAGCTGAAAAACTGCAACGTTAAAAACGTCGTGTGCCCATTTTTTAGATCTTGACAAATGCTCTGAAGCCCACACATGATCGTTTTTAATGACATTAAAAAAAAAATCATTTTTTAGAACCCGAAAACCGGTCGTGTGTACGCGGCATAAGGTGCTACAATTCTAAAAGGTGAAAAAGTCCTCAAGGGCTTTCGGGTGCAGAATAAGCAGTCGCACAGCTGCAAACACAAATGGTAGGAAGAAAGACCATCCAAGACTCCAAACGTGTTTTTAAAAATCTTCAAAATGTATTGGTTCTCAATATACATGACCTCTATTAATGTATTGTTGAGTTAACCATATGCCTTTGTTGTTAGTTGGGGTTTTGCTCACTCACGTATTGTGTTGCTTTTTGCATATTTAATTTTTGTTGTGAACAAGGCTGACATGGCTGAAACACATTCACATCTGCTGTAATGACATTGTTTCCTATAGAGAACCAATACATTTGAAGATTATTTAAGAGCATATATATGGAGTTGGACTATCCAAGAAGACATGGTTTGACCAATTTGGTGTGGAGAAACTCAAGTTGCCTGCGCAGAACCCTGATGTCAACACCTTCTGCTTTGGGATAAATTGAAAAGATGATTGGTTTTCCTATCCAATGCCAGTACCTGACCTCCCAAATACTCTTGCGGCTGAATGGGCACACATTTCCATAGACACGCTAGAACATTTTGTGGAAAGCCTCCCAAGAAGAGTCCAGGCTCTTAGGCCCCTTCCACACCGGACGGATCCGTGAGCGGTGTCCGCCAGCTGAGCGGGAGATCTCTATGTTTATCTCCACTGAGCCGGCGGATGACAGGCCCCTCTCTGCTCACTGAGTGGGGAGGGGCTTGTTGAGCGCTGCTGCTTGTCTATGGAGGGATCGGACAAAAACGGACAGCATTTCCGGTTTCATCAGAGCTCACCCGATCCGATAGGACGGATGGCGACGTATCGCCATCTGTCTGATTTTAGCGATCGAATCGGATGTCAGCAGACACGCTCACCACTGACATCCGATGCTCCATATACATGCATTGAGCGCCCGTTCAGGTCCGCCGAATAAACTGACTGTGAAAGGGGCCAGTCACAAAGGGGTTTCTATCCCATATTGAATGCCCATGGATTTGTCCAACAAGCTCTTAGCCCCCATTCACACCTAGGCGTTTTGTCGCCTGTAGTGTGACGCCGCTGCCGCCCCGAGACGCCAGAGGGATGATTTAACATTGCCCTCTATGGAGATGGTTCACATCTCCACGCCGAACGCCTGCCGCCTGAAAAAAATTCCCGGACCTTTTTTCAGGCGGTGTTCGGCATAGGAGATGGGAACCATCTCCATAATAGGGGGACAATCTAGGGGCACATCTAGGCAGACAATCGCGGCGTTTTGTCGCCTGTAGTGTGACGCCGCTGCCGCCCCGAGACGCCAGAGGGATGATTTAACATTTCCCTCTATGGAGATGGTTCACATCTCCATGCCTGCCACCTGAAAAAAAGTCCCGGACCTTTTTTTCAGGCGGCGTTCGGCATAGGAGATGGGAACCATCTCCATAGGGGGACAATCTAGGGGCACATCTAGGCGGACAATCGCAGCGTTTTGTCGCCGCAAATCGCGGTACAAAACGCCGCTATTTGTCGCCGCAATTCGCGGGACAAAACGCCGCGATTTTGTCTGCCTAGATGTGAATGCAGCCTTATAACTGTTGTGGTCAAATGTCCATAACATTTTGGCCATGTAGTGCATCTAGTATGTTTCAGTTTGTTATATAAAAGTCCCACAAGCAACATTTTTACCACATTTGAAAAAACTTTTCCTCAGGATTAGGCTGCTGCTGGAATCTACCAGTCTATAGATGTAAACAAGCAAGTTTCGGTGATCTGAACATACATTTTTTTTTTCTTTTGGAAGTTGATTTTGTGCCTTGGCTATGTTAGAGTCTAGCTAAGAACAATATAGTCATTAATTCTACTTACACTGAACATCCAGGACATACTGCGTCTGCTTTTTCTGCCCTTTAAGAGCTGGATGCGATGCCTCACAGGTAATGATCTCGCCATTGTCCCGCCTCTCTACGGGGAATGCGATCGTGTTTGTGATGCTGAAAGTCTTTATGTTCTCCTGTTTGCTGGCGACACCTATAAAAGTCAATATGTAGATTTTAGTTTTTTTCTCTCATTTTTCAACCTTTCCCCAAAAAAATACACAATACAAAAAATCATGGCAGATGCAAGTTAATTGGCTACTATCAGTAACATTCCACTTCCACATTAGATAAGCTACACCAAGTACACTTAAAGTTCATGATGGACAATTTTTACATTCGGAAAAGGGGTCAGAACCTCTTTGGATGCATTTAACCACTTAACCCCCGGACCATATTGCTGGTCAAAGACCAGAGCACTTTTTGCGATTCGGGACTGCGTCGCTTTAACTGACAATTGCGTGGTCGTGCGATGTGGCTCCAAAACAAAATTGGCGTCCTTTTTTTCCCACAAATAGAGCTTTCTTTTGGTGGTGTTTGATCACCTCTGCGTTTTTTAGTTTTTGCGCTATAAACAAAAATAGAGCGACAATTTTGAAAAATATATATATTTTTTACTTTTTGCTGTAATAAATATCCCCTAAAAATATATAAAACAACTTTTTTTTCCCTCAGTTTAGGCCGATACGTATTCTTCTACATATTTTTTGTAAAATAAAATCGCAATAAGCGTTTATTGATTGGTTTGCGCAAAAGTTATAGCGTTTACAAAATAGGGGATAGTTTTATGGCATTTTTATTAATATTTTTTTTACTAGTAATGGCGGCGATCAGGGATTTTTTTTCGATACTGCGACATTATGGCGGACACTTTGGACACTTTTGACAAATTTTTGGGACCATTGGCATTTTTATAGCGATCAGTGCTATAAAAATGCATTGGATTACTATAAAAAATGCCACTGGCAGTGAAGGGGTTAACACTAGGGGGCGGGGAAGGGGTTAAGTATGTCCCTGGGTGTGTTCTAACTGTAGGGGGGGTGCCCTCACTAGGGGAAATCACTGATCTTCTGTTCATACATTGTATGAACACTAGAATACACTAGAGCAGGGGTCTCAAACTGGTGGCCCACCAGCTGTCGCAAAACTACAAGTCCCATGAGGCAAGGTTGACCGTTACAAGCATGACTCCCAAAGGCAGAGGCATGATGGGACTTGTAGTTTCACAACAGCTGGAGGGCTGCCAGTTTGAGACCCCTGCACTAGCGGAAATTGTCAGAAACCATGAATCAGACCGAGACAGAAGTACAGTTAAATCACACTTGTTTAATAGTAAAAATAAAAAGGTTCAGTAACTGGATCGGGTAGTCGGCCAAGCCAATGTCCAAGAGCCAGCAATAAAGGTAGACATACAGCAAGCAGGATCTGTAGCCAGAGGGAACGTCAGTCAAGCAGGTCTTCAACAGGAACGCAGGAGAAAGACTCTTGTGATGTTAACACAGGCGAAGGCAAAGAGCAAATTAACTGGAAGGCTTTAACTATGCAGAGCTGACGAGCAGGATCAACAACAGGTGGATCACTGTGAAGAGATGGAAGCTGGCAATTAGCCGAAAGCTGAGCTCTCAGCACAGAGAAGGAAGGGCTGAGCCCAGCCCTGACAGAAATTTTCCCTCACTTCCTGTTTGGGGGGACATCAGAGTTAAACCTGGGCCACTTCATCCAAAAGTTATATTTTAGCTGTAGCTGGAACCTGTTGATTGAGCCCCTGGCTTCATACAGGTCGTGGATATTTCAACAGCAAGATCCCTTTGCAGTTACTATCTCCACCTGAGAGTTTTGGGTGTTCCCACCTAGTATTGCATGTTCAAGCTCCTCCTGTTACATTCTGTATACCAGCCACTCTCAAACTTTTTAACGTAGGGGAACCCTTGAAAAAACTTTACACGCTCAGGTAACCCCTCATAATATTTACTATATCAAACTTTCACAGTACATTAGTCACTGAGGCAGATGGCCCTTACATTTGTGGTCCCATTACAGATAGCCAAAAAGATTTTTGTTTATAGTGGTTTACTCATCTTAGAGGCAGAAGTTGCTCATTGCTCAAGGAACCCCTAACAACCTTTCTATGAAACCCTGATTGAGAAAGGCTGGTCTACACTATGATGGACATAGAAGAGCTTTTCACCAGGAACTGAAATGCAGAGAGCTCACCAATAGAATTCTTTAGAGATAGAAGAAACTCAAAGCAGATTAATATTTAATATTAATCTACCTTTCAACCTGAACTCTAGGATTTTTGTAAAAAAAATACCCTTGCAGTGGGGTCCCCCAACCCTGCGCTAAAGGGATAGCAATGTTAGCTCTGTAGTACCTACCATATTCCTCACTCTAGCAGTCTTCTGGAGCTCTCCTCTTCTCTCTGAC
Source organism: Rana temporaria (assembly GCF_905171775.1). Classification (NCBI taxonomy): domain Eukaryota; kingdom Metazoa; phylum Chordata; class Amphibia; order Anura; family Ranidae; genus Rana; species Rana temporaria. Next base: position 20,166,369 of record NC_053498.1, on the reverse strand, counting down.
ATCCCTCGCCATCCTTGCGTACAATGTAGGACTGCTGTCTTGCATTGTACATGATGATGTCAAAGTGCAACCATTGGCCTGAGTTCTGAAGAGGCATTGGGGGACAGCAACCCATTTGTTGGAGCTCTGAAGAGAAGAGGCATTGGAGGGCAGCAACCCAATGGTTAGAGCTCTGAAGAGAAGAGGCATTGGAGGGCAGCAACCCATTGGTTGGAGCTCTGAAGAGAAAATGCATTGGAGGGCAGCAACCCATTGGTTGGAGCTCTGAAGATAAGAGGCATTGGAGGGCAGCGACCCATTGGTTGGAGCTCTGAAGAGAAATGGCATTGGAGGGCAGCAACCCATTGGTTGGAGCTCTGAAGAGAAGAGGCATTGGAGGGCAGAAACCCATTGGTTGGAGCTCTGAAGAGAAGAGGCATTGGAGGGCAGCAACCCATTGGTTGGAGCTCTGAAGGGAAGAAGCATTGGAGGGCAGCAACTCATGCCAACCAATCTAAATTACTGACAGACCTGTAACATTTCGTTATAGGCCACTGCAGTATCCAGGCCCATCTAAAGCAAAACTCCAGCCTAAAGTACTATTAAAAAAATGAATAGCTTATCAAAAGATTAAATAACAAAACCAAATTGTGCTGCTATGTTTACCTTCAATCAATGAATTTTCCCCCACAGTATTTTTTTGCATCTCCTCAGCCTGATTGCCAGCATCATTGAACCCCTTCATGGACTCGCCCCAGTCTGTGTCTGGACAGCAAAGGGTGAAGCAGCACAGTGAGGAGTTTATGGCTCTGTCAATCTTCTCCTTCTATCAGCACATTAACCGATTGGCTTCTTGTGCTGCTTCTTCCCCTCACACCCCAGCCCTGCTATACAGGGACTGCAGGAGGCTGATACCATTTCAAATTTAAAAAGCCGAGAGGTCAAGACTAAGATCACCATGTTAATCACAGTAACCCATAGCAACCAATCACAAATCCTCCTTCCCTTAGCCGTCTGGTTGCTATGGTCTACCCTGCTCTGCCTATCTCTGGTTGAGAAGCCCTAGCGGCATGAAGTACATGAGTCACCCTAGATAGTTTATTGCGGCATTAAATAAACAGTTATCACTCATTTTCAGCCACATACATAAACAAAAAGCCAATCTCGTACTGAGGTGTTTATATCGCACATTCCGGCGAGCAATTTCCAGTCAGAAAGGTGCGGTGACCTTGGGATTGGCCCGCATCCAGGCTGCCTGAACACATCTTGGCACAAATCTTAATTTTCTTTTGACAAGAAATAATTAATCCAGTCAGACAGGTCAAATCTCACTCCTACTACTGGGTTAAATTTAGGATTTCCACCGAAATAAACAGATGCATAATGCATAAACATGAGCGCCCAGTCATCTCCACAGGAAGCGGCCATCTTACATGGGGAGATTAATTATTAACGTTTTTTTGCCTGTATACATGACCTTTTTGTTGCCCAGAAGCTGAGAACGCTCATATTTTTTTTTCTGTTTTTATATTATGCTATTTATGTGGAGCTACATCCAACAAGGCGCTGACTGAGACCGGCTTTTTCCAGTTTTGATTTCAGTGCCTCTGAGTGGCTTTAACTTAAAGCAGTGGCGATCCTCTCCTAGACAAAATGGCAATGGAACTTTGCATCGATCGAAAAACACTGCACCCCGCAACAAAAGCGCTTTCAAAGTGAAAACATGCATTCAGCCAAAATGGAATAAAAGGTTTTAAAGAGAAACATTGCTCCCTTTCTTGTATTAAAGACATCATGGCTTAATGTAACTCCAGAGTTTTACAACCCATGCAGCCCTTTCTATTAAAACATACTGTAAAGATTTAAAGCAAAAAACTAAACCCTCCTACTCTTTGGATCCATAGCCACATGATATAGGTATACAAAATAAAGAGTATAGAGGCTGGTGGACAACGCGTTTCACATAGATCCAGGGCTTCTTCAGGATCAACAAGCTCTTTATATCAAGATATGGGTGCAATATCTCCAGTGAAATAATAAACTACAAATTTGCTTATCGCATGATTTCATATTACAATTTTATATAGAAAAAGAGGTGGGACAAACAAACCCACCACCATATTATGAAGCCTCCCAATGGGTGAAAGAATAGCAAAGGAAGCTACCATCTTAGCCTCTGCTTGATCTGCTGTTGTCACAATGCTACACATGTGATGTATGACCAGTGGCGGCTGGTGGCAAAGAATTTTTTTTTCGGGGGGGGGGGGGGGGGGGCGGTGGTAAACAGTACACCCACAGGCTGACCCCCCCCCCACTGGTCCAGTCGATCAGGTTATCCAGAGAACTTATCCCAACGATGGTGGGCAGCACTTCACCTGGGCGACAGGTGGCAGCCATCACTGGCGGCTTCCCCTTCTCTCCTCCGCGGGCATCACAGCAGATTCCGTATCCTCCCTGGTGGCAAATCGGACACTTCTCCTTTCGGCCAATTGGGAAACGGGTCTTCCTGATTGGCCAGGAGGAGAATCAGTGTGAAAATAGCGAATATTCATTTGCTATTATTACACAACTGGGTGGACTTGGTTCGCAGTGCTTGGATCACCAGGGGATCCATGACCTGATTAAGGCTTGGACCTTGAAGAAGTGCACCCTGAAAGCTTGCCCTGAAAAATTGTATGTTAGTCCAAAAAAAAAAAGAAGAGGGATCAGGGACAGTACTCAATGGTTTCTGACCCAAGTGCACCAATATGGCTACAAACACCTAAACCCTGATAAATCAGAGCCGAATGGTACAGATGACATCAAAGCGTCCATTCAATTTTGCCCTCCCAGAGCATAACAGGCTCATGTTAAGTCTAGGGATGTCGCTGCAGGAAGTGAGAGGAAATCTCTCCAAAGGTTAACAAATCTCCTCTTTGAAAGTTATCACTAGAACAAGTGTTCATGTTGGAAAATTTCCACCTTAATTCCTGTTTTGGTGACAAGCAGAAATGTAATTTCCTATCACTTTCTGGCCTGGTGACCAGGGCCGGTGATACCACTAGGCAAACTAGGCAGCCACCTAGGGCGCACTGCTGCCTAGAGTGCCCGGCCACTGGTGTTTCTACTCTCTTCTCTCTGCAGCAACCAACTAATTCTCAGCATCAGCAGGCAGCCACCGCTCCGTTCGCACATAGTGTAAGAGGCGCAGTGGCGTCGGAGGACTGTATCTGCATCCTGACTCCCTAATGATTGGAAGCAAGCAAACATTCATTGATGGGCGCTGGTAGGCTGCATTGATGGGTGCTGGTAGGCTGCGAATTTGATGGACGCTGGTAGGCTGCGAATTTGATGGGCGCAGGTAGGCTGCATTTCATGGGCGCTGGTAGGCTGCATTTCATGGGTGCTGGTAGGCTGCATTTCATGGGCGCTGGTAGGCTGCATTTCATGGGCGCTGGTAGGCTGCATTTCATGGGCGCTGGTAGGCTGCATTTCATGGGCGCTGGTGAGGCTGCATATCATAGGCCCTGGTGAGGCTGCATATCATAGGCCCTGGTGAGGCTGCATATCATAGGCCCTGGTGAGGCTACAGCTGATGGGCTGCATTTGATGGGCGCTTTATTAAAAAGGTGGGGTATACATAGGCAGGACAAAGGGGGTGGAGCCAAATGGGGGCAGCAAAAATAGGTTTCGCCTAGGGTGTCAAAAATCCTTGCACCAGCCCTGCTGGTGGCAATTGCAATACAAACCGAGAGTGAATCCCCAGACAGAACAAAGAGAGCAAAAAAACTGACAGGAATTCTAACTCTTTCCTGCTCAATCCAAAACTAAAAAAAAAAAATGTTTTTAGCCATTAGTCCTTCTCATTCAGACCCTCCATTATACTTAATTTATTCAATTGTGCTGTGTGCTGCTGAAGGGTAGGATCCGAGTTCTGATTGACTGATCCTCCCCTCTAAATCACATGCCCGTTTCGCTAGGTTCTGGTTATGTTCGCCGTTCGGAAGCCAGAGTGGAGTAGCATAGGCATAGTATACAGACAGGGAGTTCTGGGTTTCGTTGACTTTCTCCATCTGTATACTTGTACCAGGCCAATAACTCAAAGTAATGAAGACAGAAGGTTAGGATGACAGCCAGATGTCCACAATGGTAGTCCTATTATGTCTTTAAAGACAAGTTTCCTTTAAGGTAAGACTGTTGTTCAGAATGAAGATTGCAAGTCATTTGTCGATAGATAGATAGATAGATAGATAGATAGATAGATAGATAGATAGATAGATAGATAGATAGATAGATAGATAGATAGATAGACTATAGGACCCTACTTTTATGGGTACCTAACCATCTCACCTATTGGGGGGTTGGACATTCCATTCCAAAACCATGGCCATCAATAAGGAGTCCCCCAACGTTTGAGGCTATAACAGCCTCCACCCTTCTGAGACGGCTTTCCAGAATATTTGGAGCGTCTCTGTGGGAATTAGAGACCATTCAGCCTAAGGCATTTGTGAGGTCAGGTACTGATCTAGAACGAGAAGATTTGGCTGGTCATCCCAAAAAATGTTCAGTAGGGTTGAGGTAGGCACCTTAAATTTCTCCACACCAGACTAGTCAAGACCATGTCTTTATGAAGCCGGCACAGTTATGCTGGAACAGAGATTGACCTTCCCAAAACTGTTACTACAAAATTGGAAGAGCACAATCATCCAAGATGTCTTTGTATGGTGTAGCATTAACCGCGCCCGTCACAAGAAACAACCAAACTCAATCATTTGGAGCGGTGTCAACATACTTTTGGCCATATGGTTAGACATAAAGGAAAATATTGTAGCGATTAAATTTACGCATTTTCTGTGGGATGTCATTGTTCTTACTCCATTATGTAAATGTCTTCATTGAATTTGAAAAGACTTGGTTTTTAATATGATCGGATCTGGGCCACGTTTAATAAACCAAAAGTCTTTTGAAAGTAAGCATCACTTTAAAGGAAATCAAACTTTAAAGGCCGACTTTTGCCGCATTTCTTTTTTTCTTGAGGATTAGCATTGGTTCTGGAAGGTTCCTGATGGCTCGGATCTGGCATAGAACATTCCATGTGTTTGGTAATGTAGAGATTGTGGCTTGCGTCTCTGTCGTTATCTCTCTCCTCCATCTACTCCTTCATTATCTCCCTCCATATCACAGCGGCACAGACTCCCTGTATATCTCCCTATTTATAGCCGCATTTAGCCGTTCTCTACACATCACTGCCACCTTCTTATCTGCTGGAACTCTCTTTATATTTCTCTCTGCATCTCTCCGCCATTTCAATCACCCTGCAGCCACAATGAGTTCTGGATACAATTCTTATCATAAGAAGAGAGCTTGTACTCCTCTCCGTGCAACTTCAACAAATTCTTACTTCTCCCTGAGGGAGAGATCCTTCTTAGAAGTACAAAATGGCTGCCAAGCAAAAGTCCCAGAAACAGGAGAAATCACTTATTAGTTTGCCTTCCCCTAAAACAATCCTCATGCGGCCTTTTTGAAAAAATACAGTTCCAAGCAGGTCTCTGGAACTTTAGTACAAACCCCCCCCCCCCTTTTTTTTTTGCAGCATGAAGTAACAAAGGCAAAACTTCTAACGTTCCCAGGACGAAGAAAGTCCAGCTCTCATGGCACAAACAATAAATTCCCACAACTCAAAGCAATAGATATTAAAGGCAAGTAACTACTACAAGACACAAGTTGGTAAACCAAGACATCATACAATGGAAAGACTGTCAAGGCTTGTAAAGAAAACTTGTTAACAAAAGTAAAACAATGTAAACTTTTTGTTTACATGATATGACAACGTGTTTTCGTAATTTTGAGTCTTGTGCAATGACTATGATGACCCACGATAAATGCTTAGGGGTCCTGCTCAGGCTGACAAGGTCTGATGAGTTAGATGCTGCTGACTTATGAGGGTGCAGGCTGGGGAAAGGTTTGTCCAGACCCAAAGCATGCTGTATAGTTAGGAAGAGATACATGAACAAAAGTTAAAACAATGTAAACTTTTTTGTTTACACGATATGACAACGTGCTTTCGTAATTTTGAGTCTTGTGCAATGACTATGATCCACGGTAAATGCTAAGGGGCCCTGCTCAGGCTGACAAGGTCTGATGAGTTAGATGCCGCTGACTTATGAGGGTGCAGGCTGGGGAAAGGTTCGTCCAGACCCAAAGCATGCTGTATAGTTAGGAAGAGATAGCCTGGCCGCCGCACACCTTGTCTGGCCAGAGCGTTTAGCATGTAAAAGCAGCCTCAGCTCAATTCATCCAGGCCATGCCACCAACATGTTTCGCCCCACCCACCCCGTGGCTTAATTATCGAGGCATGGAGCCATAACTTTATTACCACTGACAGACTACATGAATAACATTGATTGTCGCATTATAACGGCATTTGAAAGTCGTGGGATATATTGGGCAGCAAGTAATCATGTTGGCCCTGAAGTTGATGTGTTAAAAGCAGAGAAAATGGTCATCTCATGTTGTTGTGTATGGGACTGAGCAGCCACAGACCGCTCAGGGTACCCATACTGACCCGTGTCCACAGCCAAATGCGCCTACAATGGGCATTTAAGCATTAAAACTGCACCAAGGATCAATGAAAGAAGGGGCCTGGTCTTATAAATCACATTTTCTTTTACATCATGTTGATGGCCGTGTGTGTGCGTTGCTTACCTGGGCAAGAGTTGGCACCAGGATGCACTATGAGAAAAAAGCAAACCGGCAGAGACAGTGTGATGCTTAGGCGATGTTCTGTTGATTAACTTGAGTCCCGCCATTCATGTGGCTGTTACATTGACAACTACCACCTACCTAAACTTAGTTGCTGACAAAATACAGTCCTTCAAAGAGTTGGTAGTGGCCTCTTTCAGGAGGATAATGTGCCCCGCAACACTGCAAAAATGGTTCAAGAATGGTTTGAGGAACACAACAATGAGTTTGAGGTGTTCACTTGGCCTTGGAATTCTGCAGATCTCAATCCCATTAAGCATCTGTGGGATGTACTGGAAAAACAAGTCCAATCCATGGAGGTCCCACCTCACAACTTACAGGACTTAAAAGGTTCCTTTAAGCTAGTGCATTGTTGGTTCACTTACCTTTTCCTTCCATTTCCCTTCTAAATGTTTTTTTTCTTTGTCTGAATTTCCCACTTCCTGTTCCTCCTCAGTAAGCTTGCCCACATCATCCGAGCCGTTCTGGCTGGGGGTTAGTCAGCGCGCTCGCCCCCTCCCTTGGGACTACATCCCTGCGGGGAGACGCTGTGTAGCCCCAAGGGAGGGGGCGAGCACGGTGACTAACCCCCAGCCAGAACAGCTCAGATGATGGGGGCAAGCTTACAGAGGAGGAACAGGAAGTGAGAAATTCAGACAAAGAAAAAAAACATTTAGAAGGAAAATCGAATGAAAAGGTAAGTGAACCAACAATGCACTAGCTTAAAGGAACCTATTTAGAAAATAAAAAACAAACCTTTACAACCCCTTTAACCTTGAAATTACTTTCTTAATGCATTTCAGCTACAACCAATCAGGAATGGACATTTGTACAAATTGGAATCTATATTTTTAGGTTGTTGTCAGGGATTGGCATTTGTACTGTTATTTTATATTTTTTTTTTCCCGGTCAAAGCAATATCTGGTGTGCCTTCTGCCCAAGCTCCGTGCCCAGAAGTGACACTCTAAGCTGCTGTAAAACTGTCATTTAATTTTTTTTTTTTTTTTTAAGTTATTGACCTCCAACCTGAGATGAGATAAGTCTGATCACCTTAAGCCTCTGCTTGGTCAGGAAGAGAATACAAGTAAATGTTTACTAATCACTGGGAGTGGATATTCAGATTACCATCAATGCCTTTTGGTGGCTGGTAGTTTTAGTGATGTGATGTGATTTTTCTACATAAATCTTAAAATGGAAATAATAAAACATAAAGCAAGTCTCTTACCTTTGAGCTCCCTGCGGTCCCGGTACCAGCGTAGTGTGGCTTCTGGTTTCGTTCTGGGCGCTGAGCAGATAAGCTCCATCTGGCCCCCTTCCACTGCTTGCTCTTTTACTTCTACTTGTGGGTTTTCCGGAGGAACTGTGACAAACAAGAATAACTGAGTATATCAGAGGCTCATTAAAAAAAGACCTGACACTTAAAGAGTACCAGTGACACAAAAATAACAGCAGGAACCATTCAGAAGACCTTCAGTTTATGTCATTAGTTTGTCTTTTAGGGAGATTAAATGTGCAAATTGAAAGCAGTTAGCAGGTATGGATCTCCGGCCAACTCAAGATATACTGGAGGATCGATGGACAGTAGATCCACTTCACAATTTGATGATCTGTGGTGTTTAAATCACAGACAGGGCAGCTACATACCATGCTAATTACTTTGTGCTCCAAAAGTGTGAGATTTACCGAAAAGGACCCCTTTAACTCTTGTTTAACTCTTTTTTTTGCAAAGGTGACAATTATTCCTTAAAGGAAATCTTCAACCCAACATAGAAAGTGCCCCCTGCCCACTCCACTTCTGCTCTGCTACCTGTATGGTGGCTATATTTTTATATATTTTTAGGGGGTTATTTGGTGGCTCCCCCGGAGAACCCAAAACAACCGACAACCGGTGGACCTCTCGATCACATCTGAAACATGCCAGCATTGGACAGAGCAAAGGCAGGGCATAAGAAGATCTCAGCGGGACAATGCTGGATCCGCTGGATGTGCAAGTATCTCAAATAGTGGGGGTAAAAGGAAAAAAATACTGGGGGGCGGGGCTGTTAGGTGATCCGCTTTGAACTGGCGCAACACTAGTAAATTTTCGAATGAATGTTCGTACAGACATTTGGATGAAAATTCTCAGTACGTTCAATGACTTGGCGCGTGTCTTTCAAAAGTTCTTTAGAATGTTGTTTAACATTTGAAGCGCTATTGATCAACCAAGTGAAAATGCTTGCATCCTTCTGATAAGTTCTCAACTCCTACTGATCATTCACACCTTCTACTCAAATTCCTTATCTCCTACCAAACAAATGGTCACCTCTTACTGAAAATCCCTGCCCCCTTTTATGCCCATGTTATGCCTATGTTTTGTTAACTTAGCACTCTCTAGTGCTAGAATTGGTCCAGGAAAATTTACTTGGCTCATGGTAGTTGCCCGAGTCTGTTAATTGGGTCAAAGTTCAGATTCAGATCAGACTGGAAGGAACTACAGACCAGGCCACTATCACCTCTTACTATTTCTGGAGGTTTCATGGAAACTGGGGTTATGGGGGTAGAAATCTGAATATTTATGGGAATCTGGCCAATCCCCAGGCAAGAGGCCTGGCAGGGTGTCTAAACCAGCCCAAAACTATTGAGGGGCCTAGCCAGCAGGGAAGTCAGGTAGAAGATGGATGGTTGAGGTGCTGCTATGTAGCATGGGAGGGGGTACACGGAGAAGAGGGGTTCTGCCTCCAAGCTGAAAGTTGGAGGAAGGAGAAGAGCCGACAGAGGGAGCTTCACAGCCCTACAGTCCACTGGGGAATGCCAGCCTGCATAGCATGGAAAGGAACCAGCCCAGCAGAAGGCCTGAAAACAGTTGCATCTATAGCTGCAGGAGAAGGACAATGAGAGTATCTCTAAACCTTCAGGGCCTATAAAGGAAAAAGTCTGCTAGAAGCAAGTTCTGGGCAAGTCTTTAGAGGACAGTTTACTGCTTACCCAATCCATTGCCTTGGGATCAGAGTCTATAGCCAGGTGGGCTGGTAATTTGTATTAAGGGACCAAGAAGCTCCTACCAGTTGAGGGGACACAGAGCTCCTAAAAGGGATTACTTTGTTAAAGACTGTTACTGTTCGAGAGGGATTACAGTCAAGTATCTGTTGTTGCAATGAGCCAGAGAAGTTGTTCTCATTTTGATGTTCAAGTTGGGCATCCCATAACCCCTTTTACCCTATCCAAGTTGAAATCCCTAATAAATCCTAAAAACCAAGCCCATGTACTGTTTCTTGTGATTGGATACAAGGTTAAAAAATGCATGTGGCCTGGCTGTGCAGAATATAGGGGGACCAAAAACTCAGCGGCTCCTAAGGGGGGAGAACTACATTAACAACAACAAAAATCAGCTCCAGAGCCAAAATCAGGCGAGTTCCTTTCTCAACCCACAATGCACTGTTTTATTGGGCAACTGTGCGGCAAATGAGGTTGATAAATGTAAAGTTATGCACTTGGGGCCAAGAATATGAATGAATCATACATACTAGGCAGGGGTCAAGTCCTGGGGAAAAAAGTGTGGGAACTCCCACCCAAGATCCACGCTTAGTGAAGGATTGGCTCGGGCGGGTAGGCTGCTCGCGGCTGCTCTAGTCCTGCAAAGGGAACTGCGTTCCTGCTGTGAAAAAAGTGCAGGAACTCCGTTCCCACACGTTCCCGCAGGACTTGAGCCCTGATACTAGGGGAGAGTACAACTGGGGGGATTCAATGGTGGAGAAGGATCTGGAGGTTCTGGTAGATCATAAGCTTAATAATGGCATGCAATGCCAAGCTACAGTTGCCAAAGCGAGCAATGTCCTTTCTTGTATTAAGAGAGGTATGGACTCCAGAGAGAGAGAGCTATAATTTTGCCCCCCCTGTACAAATAATTAGTAAGGCCTCAGCTGGAGTTGCAGTTCAGTTTTGGGCACCAGATCGTAAAAAGGATATTGAGGAACTGGAGAAAGTGCAGAGAAGGGCAACCAAACTAATAAGAGGGATGGAGGAACTCAGCTATGAAGAAATACTAGAGGAACTGAATGTATCATCTCTGGAGATGAAGAGATTAAGGGGGGATATGATCAACATGTATAAATACATAAGGGGTCCACATAGTGAACTTGGTGTTGAGTTATTCACTTTAAGGTTATCACGGAGGACAAGGGGGCACTCTTTACGTCTGGAGAAAAAGAGATTTAATCTCCAAATACGGAAAGGCTTCTTCACAGTAATGCCGCGTACAGATGATCGGACATTCCGACAACAAAACCGTGGATTTTTTTTTACGTATGTTGGCTCAATCTTGTCTTGCATACACACGGTCACACAAATGTTGTCAGAAATTGCGAACGTCAAGAACGCGGTGACGTACAACACGTACGACGAGCTGAGAAAAATGAAGTTCAATAGCCAGTGTGGCTCTTCTGCTTGATTCAGAGCATGCGTGGAATTTTGTGCGTTGGAATTGTGTACACACGCTCGTAATTTCGGACAACAAGTTTTGCTGTCGGAAAATTTGAGAACCAGCTCTCAAATTTTTGTTGTCGGAAATTCCGACAGCAAATGTCCGATGGGGCCTACACATGGTCGGAATTTCCAACAACAAGCTCCCATCGAACATTTGTTGTCTGAAATTCCGATCGTGTGAAAATCGTGTGAAAATGTGGAATAGACTCCCTCAAGATTCTTTCCTGAATGTACAATATATAACTGGATACTAACATTTACAGGTAAAGTTGATCCAGGGAAGATCTGATTGCCTCTTGGGGGATCTGGAAGGAATTTTTGTCCCCTGCTGGAGCAAATTGAATCATGATTTATTAGTTTATTTTTTTTGCCTTTCTCAGGATCAACTGTGGGTATAGGATTGTATAGATAGGATCGTATATATTATATATATATATATATATATATATATATACATATACATACATACATACATACACACACTTTTTTTATTGGTTGAACTGGATGGACTTTTTTCAGCCAAACCAACTATATAAACCTTTCCATAGATGGCATTACCTGAGGCAAAGTTTCACCATACCTCATGGCAGGGACAGACTAGAGAACAGTTTAAGATCTTACCGAGCACAGTGAGAGTGGCAATCTGGTGATGTGTGTCCTCAGTGTACAACTGGCAGAAATAGCCACCTTCATCCTCCAACTTGGCATTGGACAAATGGATCTTGACCAGTTTTGGCGTGAAATCCACGAGCTGAAACCGCTCATCTCTCAAAGCTGCGGAGAGGTGACAAGAAAAGAAAAAAACGATGGATAAAGAGAGCAAGAGATAATGTAAGTGTTGCCATTATAATATTTTATCAGACTCCTGCGTGGATGCCCATGGAGTTTATCCAATAAGAAACTTGGCCAGAGTCTTAAATCCATCACTCCTACCGGCGCTCATACACGTAAAGATTAGCAGGCAGACTTTAGATTAAACCTAGCAATGATGTGAGACGGGCTGCAAACTAGAAACCAATACAAACACATTCAGATATTAACTGTTAGCAAAAGAACATTGCTTGAGCACTGGATATATGAGTTGATCCCATTTGGCATTCTCCATGGATGGCAATGACTATAAATGAGGAAAATCAATTTGCAACTTGTCAAATCATTAGCAGATTTGTAAAACTAATATTATACAGGCAATTGAGAAAATCTACTTGAGTGTGCAGATTCAGCAAATACATACATAAGGTCATGGAAATCATAGGGTGCGACCTTTGGTGGATCAGTCATGTAAATGTGTGAGCTTATTTAATATTAAAATAATACATATTTAATTACAAATAATATTTAATAATTTACAAAAATATAAAACCAAAATAATAAATTCACCGATGCTTGGTTGATTGCCCAGTTCCACTGATGATTCGTTGGATGTCGAAATCTACTGAACAATAAATCCATGTATGCTTCAGCCCATTGAGATGGCCAACTCCACTTGTCAAGGCTTGCAGACAACTACCAACATGCTATTTTTTAAGCCTCGAAGGCAAAACATTTAAAAAACGTCAATCCTCAAAACCAGGGTTCCCCAAGCTTTGTAAACATAGGGCTAGTTTACTGTCCTTCAAAATTTAGGGGGGCCAGACTGTGGCCAATGGGCCATTATTGGTTTAAGTGGAGGGAATAGTGCCCAATAATTGGTGTCAGCTGGAGAAATAGTGCCCCATTTGACGGATTAAGGCAAGCAAAGGGCCACATCTAGCCCCAGGGTGGCAGTTTGTAGACCAATGCTCAAAATAATTTTAGAGGTCTAGAGGCCATAGTTGGTAGTTCTATATGTATGGTGCACGTTAAAGGTATGAAGGCTATAAATCCTTTAAAGCCTACCTCTATCTAAAACCTTTTCGATTTCAGACAGCATAGAAGGGTTAAAACCCCTAAGGATTTTGTTGATTGTATCCTGTTGAGTATGGAGTTTCCCCCTCGCTTCCTCTCCTAGAAATACAACAGAAACCGAGAGGAAGTCTCTCGAAAATGAGGGGTGTTGCCACCAAAACAGGAGTCCTTATTGAAAGATCTCTCCTGTTCTGGTGCCAAACGTAAAATTTTGCAGTTTGAATCTATTTCTGTCTCAGGTAAAACGGTCCATGGGATATTTAGAGAGTGAATTTCCCCAGTGGGAGTCACAGATAGCAACAAAAAAAATAATAAGGGTTCTGACTCATCCTTTTTTGATCCAAGACTAAAAAAAAATGTAATGAAAAAAAAATTGAAGAAAGATACAATTCAACACCCGCTTTCTGATTAAATACAATAGTTTAAAGCTAAACACCAAGAAAACAGCCTAAAAGACAGATTGAATATATCTATAGCAGCAGTTTTACTTGCCAAAGATTTTGCATTTCTGTCCATGCGGATCTGAAATTTACACAATCACACCATACAGCATCGTCTGTTAGGGGAGAAGACCTGATTTGCCTCTGCTGCAGTTGAGTTATGCCCCGTACACACGATCGGAATTTCCGATGGAAAAAGTCCGACCGTGTGAATTCCATCGGAGTTTAGATAGAGAACATGTTCTCTTTTACTCCGATGGAATTCCGATGCGACTTTGGTCGGATAAAGGTCCGATTGTGTGTACGGGGCATAACACTTACCTCCCCTGATCTGTGACTGGACAGTAAAAGGAGAAGCAGCAGACTGATGAGCTCTCTTCTCTCTTCTTATCAGCAAGTTCTTGAACTGACTGGTACAAAGTAAATTGTAGGTACTGAACAGAGAAGTCCATCTTTCTGACCACTTGTTCACCCATGTTTAGGGGTGTATCATGAAACATGGTCCAGTCTGCAGCCCCTCCCCCCCACAAACACCCCTCCTCTTATGGAATCTGGGGGTTCTTCTCTCTACCTGCTCCTGTCCTGTCATTTTTTGAATACTGATCTATGTATACAGAACTGCATTAATTTGTGTACTTACCTAGAAAACCACCTTTACGTGGACCTTCACTCACTGCACAGACTGAGAATCCATGTGTTCTCCGCTCAGCCGCCCCACCCTCCCCAAAGCCCCTTTTTTTTCAGGAAACTCTGTCAAGAGACTTATTAAAAATTTCCATTCATTAGGATTGTCACTAATTCAGTTTTGCATCATTGTGGTTTTCGTTTTCGTTTCTTCTACTTACAAAATGATCAACTTTTTATTATTACAATCTTAATGGTTACCATTATCTTTGGAGTCTGATTTTAAGGAATACATTCTTACCCTACCTCCTTCTCCCTCTCCCTACCTCTACCCACCTTACTACTCCCTATATAATGTGTTCTCTTGCCTCTACCTTGTTTCATTTCCTGCTACCCGCCATAATCTTTTCCAAGTATTTCCTCCAAAGCCCTTTGATGCCTCCAGGGATATGTACATCACAAGAGGCTTCATTTTCCATTCACAAAAGCCAGAGGAGGATGGGTCTGGTGCACATCATCAGGGGGCCAGACTGCCTAAATCTTGACTTTTCCAGCACTTTGAAGCTTTCAGGAATATCACAGGATATTTCACTTGCATTCACAGTTGCCAGAGGAAAGCGGGTCTGAAACACGTCATTAGGGGGCTAGGCTGCCTGAACCTTGACATCCGCAGCACTCTGAAGCCTTCAAGGATATGTACATCACATATCCCAGGATGCTTCACTTTTTATTCACAGCAGCCAAACGAGAGCAAGCCTGGTGACTGTTACCAGGGGGCCAGGCAGTCTGAACCAGGAAGAGGCGCCCGGTACCCGATGGTGTCAGGAGTAAAGATAGAGACATGGGACTTGGACTGTGGCAGCAGCACAGCAGATCACAGCAGGACAACACTGGATCTACTGGGAAGGAGAGTATGCGAATTGCATAGCTGGATCTAGGGGGATGGTAGGGTGGGCTGCACCCCCACAAATTTCAGTTGCACCCCCCTTACCCTGCTAACCTTCCATCCTTATCCCCTCTGCCATTATTTACTGCACCCCCACATCAGACAGGCTAGTTTTGGTCCTGGTGAATTGAAGATCATCCAAATAAGAGGTGGGACAAAAAAAGCAGGGGCCAACTGAGGTTCCTCCTTAAAATTCCCTGTCCACATTTTTCCTTTTCTACACAACTTTCCTTCAACAAACAGGAAGTCGTTTGCAAATGACTTTTAAAAATGTTGACTTTTCCTTCCATTTTCCAATCTTCATAGAAGAAAACATCAGAGCAACAGTGTAATAAGGGAAAATAAGGTGGTGGATTGTCTGAGGAAATATTATATGCATGTGTACACAATCTGAATACCCCATGCCATCTCCAGTCTATGAAAGCGATAATGAGTAATAATGATCATATAGAGAGAGGAAGCGTTCGTAAGTGAGACCTTCCTTCCCTCCTTTGCTGCCTTTGAATTGAAACTGCAGATGTCTGGTTAAAATTAGAAGTGGAACGGAGCGCCTGAATCGCACGAGGGAGGTGTTATCATTATGTTTAACGGGAACGTTTAACTTCCCCCAGTCTCCTCTCCCCATCATCTCCTCTTCCTTCTTCCTCCAGTTATAAAATCCTTAATGAGCGAGGTAGATGAAGCCTTGTCACAAAAGGTACACACATAGAAGGAGTGTTTGAATTGTTGCGTCCCAGTGACACCGACCTCATGCAAGCGTATTTTATTACAATGTATAAAGCTTTAAAGCCATTTAAGCAGACAATTAATACTCCAAGTGCCACCAACTTGCTGCAAGGGAGGTTTTTCCAATATCCAACTACAGCAGTTGGACCGTTTTGCTACGCTATAGCAAATTGCACCACTTGGCACTGCAGTTAATGACAGATTAATATTAGTTAGATCCAGGGCTGTTTTTCACAGAAAATAGGTATAGGAACTCAACTACAACCCCTCAAAACACCCTTTCACCCTCCACACCCCCCCCCCCTCCATCTTGCACTCAGTGGAAGCCATTGGGAGACAAACTGTCCCTTGTAAACACAGAAGCCGGACTCTGGTTAGATCTTACCAAATTCCTCTTCTCAAATCAAAGTTAAATTATATCGCCAAAATATGTGTGGACACCTTGACCTTCACATCTACATTATATGGCCACGAATACAAATTATTGGATTCAGGTGTTTCCAGTGAAGGGTACTGTTAATTTGTTGCACCCTCCTTGACACCTAAACCATGTGAGGTACCTCAGAGGCAGGGTGGGCTAGCATTTATCACCAGGGTCTACTCCTTGGCAATAGAAGAGCAATGCGAACAGAAGGGTGCTGGTCAATTTTTGATGCAAGAAATGGGAGTTTATTGACTCTTAACATTCCTGAGAGAGAGGGTTAGGGTAACAGGATAGCAATGGACTTTGCAGACTCCAGCCGAGGAACAAAAAGTACTACAGTCTTCACAAATAGAAGGGCCTTTATGCCATCTCAGCATTCGGAGTCAATTTACACAAAGACAGCTCCATAAAGACATAGGGGTTGATCTACTAAAACTGGATAGTGCAACATCTGTTTGCTGCCGTAAATCTCAAGTGGCCTGCACAGAACCCCCACTGAACACCTTTGAGATTGACTTTGCACACTTTTTGTTTGATGCACCAGGAAGGTATTTAGTAGATTTAACCGGAAAGTCCAGTTGGGCTTTAATAGGACTTTAGCTATTGGTCATGCTTCAAACACAGAACACCTATCAGGTTATAATTGCCCTGGACTATAAATGATGGTGCATCAGTTTCTTGCTAATTGTTGCCTGTAGAGAAGGTTTTTTCATATATTTGGAAAATTGCCAAGTCCATAACCACACTTGTTAGAATTTTGTTTCTGTTCCTTGTTAGTCATTAATAAAAAAAAGAAAAAGAAAAAAAAATCTGTACAAATAAAACATTACTGGGGTCATAGCAATGGGTAGAAAATCCTAAGCATTCTCTACCATACTAGAAAAGGAAAATATGTATCCAATACATGGATTGTAATATGACAAACTGGAACACCAAGACAACACTCACCACGTGTGCCATTGAAGAAGAGGGTTTGTCTGGAAGGGTTTTGGATCACCACAATGGAGCCGTCATACTGGTGTAACTTACAGGTAATCTCGGCCATGCCTCCCTCTACTACTGTGACATTTTCAGCTTGGACTTCCTGGCAGAATACTGCAAAACAAAAGGAGAAATGGTGACAAAGTGACAGTTATGTATTATGAGCGCACTAAACTTTGTAACTAAAGAAGCCTCAACTGACTGTAAAAATCAAAAAAGAGGTAATAGTGTTATACAGGGCATAAAAACTCTACTTACATCATAAGTGCCCCATTTAAGCAAATTTGGAAATCTAGCTTTTTCCTTTGTCTTGCTGTCCTTTGAGAGCTACAATGGGATCATTGAGGATCCCTTCAGTTTAGATTTTATTCTATGCCCCATGTCAGCTCTCTTTATATAGAATTAGATCAAAGGATGCATCCCAAGGATTCTATGAGAGCTGCAATTGGATCATCAAGGACCTTTTCAGTTCAAATTTTATTGAATGCCCTATGCCAGCTCTCTTCACTCTTCATATAGAATAAAATCAAAGGCTGTGTCCCAAAGATTCTTTGAGAGCTGCAATGGGATCATCAAGGATCCCTTTAGTTTAGATTTTAATTGTATGCCCTATGCCAGCTCTCTTTATATAGAATCATATCAAAGGTTGCATCTCAAAGATTCTTTGAGGCATGCATGTACCCTAGTCTAGATTTTGTAGGGCTCATTGTTGACTCAAAGGATTAGTTCACCATATTTTTCACTAATCTAGAATGGTTATGTTAAGTCCAACCAAGCCTTCAGTTTAAATCAGCTAAATACATTCCAGGTGCATCAAAACAAAAGATGTGCAAAGTCTTTTAATTTGCTTTAAAATATAGCTAGAGTAGAAAATCCTGTTCCCCACCAGCATACCATAGAGCAGACATTTGTTGTCCGTTTGGAAGCAGTGGTCTCTCCACAAAGGTCTGATACGCCAAGCCTATAGCTCTGCAATCAGCAAACTTCATGATCCCTGCCGATTAGGAGTGGTCCAGCTCTGATTTAGCAGGGGGGGTGTCAGGCATTTGTAGAGGGACCACTGCTTTCACACAGAGGGTTCACATCTACAGCATTCTGGCAGGGGGACAGGCTTTTCCATTTAGGCTTTGTCCTAAAGATGGTTAAGACTTTGAACACCTTTAATTTTAATGCACCTGAAATATATTTAGTTCACTTAAATTGAAAGATGAGTTGGGCTTTAACAAATTCTCTAGGTTGATGAAAATGGGAGTGAATGCTTTTGTGTCAAGAAAAATTCCTACAAAGTCTGCCTCTGATTACTTGGGTAAATCTTACAAAACAAAACAAATAAAAAAAATAAAAACACCAGACGCAAATCCATTTCTTTCGGCTATTACTGCAGAGTCAGCATGCTCTAAAGGCTTTAATAACACTCTCAGTACAGAGGTAAAAATGACCCAAAAACTCAACAAATAATTTTAAAAGCAATTCCACTCTAGATAATCAATCTGATATTAAGCCTGTGGCTAGCCACACGTCCTCATTTGTTACAGAATCTATTATAACCAGGCCCTCTCAGCAATTCGTCAGTCCTCTGAATAAACAGCCAACACCACAAATAATGAATATGGGCCCATCTACATGTTTTTACCAATACCATAGTTCTAACTTACACTACCCTGGCCAGTTATATAAAGTGTTTCAACTTTTTCAAACTTCTGACAAACAGTTGCAAATTTTTCAAGCTATACTGTAAGATTTATTACTGCCTTATGAACAAAATTCAAAGCAATGCCCAAGATTTTATTACTGCCCAATGAGCAGAACCAATGGCAATAAATCAAGTTTTTATACTCCTAAATATAGAACTCAAAGCAATGCCCAAGTTCTTATACTGACCACCAATGGAACCCAAAGTGATGCCCACGATTTAATAATGCCCTCCCAATAGGACCCAAAAGCAATACAAAAAATGAAATACTGATACCAACAGAACCCAAAGCAATGCTCAAGATTGAATACTCCTGCTAAAGAATAGAACCAAAAGCAATGTCCAGGATTTAATACTGCCTAGTAAGTAGACCCAAAATCAGTGCCCAAGATTTATTACTCTCTCAACAGATCCCAAAGCAATGTTTGAGATATAATACTGCCCACTAATAGAACACAAAGCAATAGCCAATATTTAATACTGCCCACCAATAGAATACAATGTAATGCTCAAGATTTATTACTGTCCACCAATAGAACCCGAAGCAATGCCCGCAGTTTAATACTGCCCACCAATAGAACCCAAAGCAATGATCAAGATTTAATACTGGCCACCAATAGAACCCAAACAAGTGCTAAAGATTTAATACTGGCTAAAGAATAGATTTAAAAGCAATGCCCAAGTTTTAATACTGCCCCCAGTAGAACACAATGCTCAAAATGTAATACTGTCTAAAGAATAGAACCAACACAATGCTCAAGATTCAATACTGCCCCCCAGGAGAACACAATGCTCAAAATGTAATACTGCCCCCAGTAGAACACAATGCTCAAAATGTAATACTGCCTAAAGAATAGAACCAACACAATGCTTAACATTTAATACTGCCCCCAGGAGAACACAATGCTCACAATTTAATACTGCCTAAAGAATAGAACCAACACAATGCTTAACATTTAATACTGCCCCCAGGAGAACACAATGCTCACAATTTAATACTGCCTAAAGAATAGAACCAACACAATGCTACTGCCCACCAATGGAACCCAAACAAATTCTCAAGACTTTATACGGTCTAAATAATAGACTCAAAAAGCAATGCTCAAGATTTAATACTGCCCTCTAATAGAGCAAAAAGCAATAATCAAAATTTAATACTGCCCACCAATAGAACCCAAAGCAATGTCCAAGTTTTAAAACTGCCTAATGAATAGACCCCAAAGCAATTCCCAAGATTTAATACTGCCCCCCAATAGAATCCAAAGCAATGCTCAAGATTTAATACTGCTTAAAGAATAGAACCAACAGTTTTAATGCTGCCCACTAATAGAACACAAAGCAATACTCAGGATTTAATGCTGTCCACCAGTAGAACACAAAGCAATGCCAAAGATTTAATACTGTCTACCAATAGAAAACAAAGCAATAACCAATATTTAATACTGCCTAATGACAGAACCCAAAGCAATGCACAAGATTTAATACTGCCCACCAATAGAACACAAAGCTATGCCCAGGATTCAATACTGCACACCAATAGAACACAAAGCAATGCTCAAGATCTAATACTGCCCACCAATAGAACACAAAGCTATGCCCAAGATTCAATACTGCACACCAAAAGCAATGCACATGGCTACCAAAGCACTTACCGTATTTTCCGGCATATAAGACGACTTTTTGCATCTAAAATCATGCCCCAAAAGTCGGGGGTCGTCTTATACGCCTTTAAATACGGTAAATAGAATTTTCAGAAGTAGGGCAGCAATGTGGCGCCCTTCATAATTCTTCAGCACAGGTTCCCTTTACATTTTAATTAGCTCAAACAATCTTTTGTCTAATTATTGCACAATAATCTCCTTTAGATTTATGAAAACTGTAGAATATAAGTTAGTATGTAAAATATACAGTGTGTATGTATGTACCAAAAGGATCCATTCAATTTGTATCCAAGCAGATGAGCTGTAATACTACAAAGAAATTGTTTGATGTAAAGGATGTTGTATAATCATGTTGTACTGCGGTAGGGTTAGCAAATGAATGGCAGCCAAATCAAAAGATCTTAAATATAATCCAATCTTGCCAGTTATCATTATGCTCCAAATGGGCAAAAAAAAATGTATGCACAGCCAATTTTTTTTTTTTTTTGGGGGGGGGCATTTGCCTTTATTTCCTGTCCTGGAGATGCAGTTGTATTCTGTGGGAGGGGGAGGTCTGAAAACAATGCTGCTGAATCTGCTTACTTTTGTATACAGTATATCCAGAAGATATATTTTATGTTGCACAAAAAAATAAAAAGTTGTTGAAACTATGTATAAAAGGATACGACTCCAGTTTGGGTTGTGTCCAAGGACCATTGACAGATTGTGGTCACTGGAGGCGTGATAAATAAATATGAACATGGCATATAGAAGGTGTTATCTGGTGGCTGACACTAATTCATTTAAAGAACTCAATATACTCTGTATTCAGAAATCTCAAGGGGTAAAGCTTTGCTTTTTTTAATTTGTATTACTAACAGATGAATGCAAAATCCACTCCAAAACCTCTTGTGTGACATGGGATATGATAGGAGAAAACAGAAAGTAATAATATATAAAAAGGCCTGTTCCCCATACATAGCTTGTGTTTACTGAACATAAACTACCGTATATACTCGAGTATAAGCCGAGGCACCTAATTTTACCACAAAAAAATGGGAAAAACGTATTGACTTATAAGTATAAGCCTAGGGTGTCCATCTGCATGCCTCACTGTGCCTCACTGTGTCCATGTACATGCCTCACTGTGCCCATGCCTCACTGGGTCCATGACTAGACTTACGTTTAACATGGGAGTATATAGAAGGGGTTTGAAAGACCGGGCTTTCCCAGTGACATACGAGGGTGCGTCAGAGGGGGCGGGGTCACGTGACGGGTGTATAAGAAATGTCACAGCTCCAGCGCGTCATTCCGCTGGGCTGTGTCCAGCGGAGAGTGGAGCTCGCCTGCTGCGCTCTGGACAGGGCCGTCTTTACCGCAGGGCAAATGGGGCAGGTGCCCTGGGCCCTGTCACTGTTGGGGGCCCAAAGCAACCCCCTTTAAAAAAAAAAAAAATTTTTTTTTTTTTTTTTAGGGGTCCGGAGGCCCCCAGGGGCCCGGAGGCCCCAGGGCCCCAGATGGCAACCCCCCCCTTTTTTTATTTATTTTTAAATAATTTTTTTTTTTTTTAAATATATTTTTATTTTTTATTAAAGGGACAATTTTTTTTAGGGGTCCCCAGGGGCCCGGAGGCCCCCAGGGCCCCAGATGGCAACCCCCTATTTATTATTTATTTTTAAATAAAAGAAATATTTTTTTTTAATATATTTTTATTTTATTTTTTATTAAAGGGACAATTTTTTTTTAGAGGTCCGGGGGTCCCCAGGGGCCCGTAGTTCCCCAGGGCCCCGGATGACAACCCCCCTTTTTTTAATATATAAAAAAAACTTTTTTATATATTTCTTTATTATATATATATATATATATATATATATATATATATATATAATATAAATGTTATTATTATAATTATTATTAAAGGACCCAGAGGTCCCCAGGGATATTATTATTATTATTATATATTATTCTTTTTTTTATATATATATATATATATATATATATATATATATATATATATATATATATTTATTAAAGGGCTCAGAGGTCCCCAGGGCCCCAGATGGCAACCCCCCCTTTTTTTATTTATTTTTAAATAATTTTTTTTTTTTTTTTAATATATTTTTATTTTTTATTAAAGGGACAATTTTTTTTAGGGGTCCCCAGGGGCCCGGAGGCCCCCAGATGGCAACCCCCTATTTATTATTTATTTTTAAATAAAAGAAATATTTTTTTTTAATATATTTTTATTTTATTTTTTATTAAAGGGACAATTTTTTTTTAGAGGTCCGGGGGTCCCCAGGGGCCCGTAGTTCCCCAGGGCCCCGGATGACAACCCCCCTTTTTTTAATATATAAAAAAAACTTTTTTATATATTTCTTTATTATATATATATATATATATATATATATATATATATATATATATATATATATATATAATATAAATGTTATTATTATAATTATTATTAAAGGACCCAGAGGTCCCCAGGGATATTATTATTATTATATATTATTCTTTTTTTTTTATATATATATATATATATATATATATATATATATATATATATATATATATATATATTTTTTTATTAAAGGGCTCAGAGGTCCCCAGGGCCCCATGTGGCAAACACCCTTTATTTTTTTTATAAATGTTTATTTTTTTTATTTGTGTTTATATATATATATTTTTTATTTTATTAAAGGGCCCAGAGGTCCCCAGGGCCCTGGATGGCAACCCCCCCCCCCTTTTTTTATATAAATGTTTCTTTTTTATATATATTTTTTTATTTTTTATTAAAGGGCCCAGAGGTCCCGGATGGCAACCCCCTTTTTTTTGTAATTTATTTTTATTAAAAAAACATTATTAAAGGGCCCAAAGGTCCCCAGGGCCCCAGATGGCAACCCCCTTTTTTAAATATATGTTTTATATATATTTTTTATTTCTTTTTTTCTTTTTATTAAAGGGCCCAGAGGTCCCCAGGGCCCCGGATGGCTACACCCCTTTTTTATATATATTTGTCTTTATTTCTTTCTATATTTCTTTTTTTGTAAAGGGCCCACCGCTTCTAAATTTGCGGCCCCCCCCCCCCCCCTGCTTCTCATTTTTAGGCGGCAGCACCCCCCCCCATCCCGGTTCTCTGCTCCAGGGGGCCCATGCCTGAAGCTGTGTAAGTGGCCCCATAATTCCTGATTGCGGCCCTGCCGCCCATTAAGCCCCTGTGCTCCCCACAAATCAGGCTGAAAATCATCAGCGGCACGCAGCCAGTGACAGTGCTGCTTCCCTTCCCAGTGTTTTAAAATGTACAGCCTCCGTCTAAAGGCTTCCCTTTAGACGTGCACTTCTCCCTTCCTGCCACTGGGTGCTGCTTGTATATAAAAGTGAATTAGAATGTGATTTTATAACATCCCCAGTTTTCTCTTCCCGAGGCTGACTTTTTCATGTCCTGATCCTCAAGGTATGTCACTGTTTGCTAATCTATATTGTAAATAGAAGTTTTCTGTAGAGTGTGCCCAAAGTCTTTATAATATTTGATGATTCACTGCAGGTCTGGTCAGTGTTTTAAAAAGTTCCTCTATTTTACACATGGCATGGCATGGGGTCACAGCACCGTCTGTCCATTCTGCTTTAGCACCATGGGACCCCATGCCATGCCATGTGTAAAATAGAGGAACTCTTTAAATCACAGACCAGTCCTGCAATCCAGGCTGAGTAAGGTCTCAGAGCACATGGCATTACTGTATGTATTTAACTGCTTGATGGGCTTATTTTGGGCCTGGCTGGTTCACATGTATGTGTTTTGGCGGCCCACATTTGCGCAGGCACAGCAGCCCATTCATTTGAATGGGCCGCCATGCCTGCGTTTCCTGCAAAGAAAAGCGCACGCCTCATGTAATAGGCTGCGCACACGGCACGCCTATGCCCATCAAGCACTGAAATACAGCACTGTCTGTCCATTCTGCTGTCTGCTGTGACTTATCTGCAGTTCCCACACTGTCAAACTTGCTGCATTTTTAGACGTTTAGCTTTTAAAAACACAGTACGTTTGTGTGTGCAAGAACTGCAGGTAAGTAGCATGGTGCAAAAGCAGAATGGATTTCAAGGCAACTGTATTTTTAAAATGCTGAATGCACCTTTTTTCTGCAGGAAACAAAGGCATGGCAGCCCATTCAAATCAATGGGCTGCTGTGCCTGCACAAATGAGGACCGCCAAAACATACATGTGAACCAGCCAGGCCCAAAATAAGCTGGAGGGGGGCCCAAAAAAAATGTTTGCCCAGGGCCCAAACCATATTAAAGACGGCCCTGGCTCTGGACGGATGGATCTTCTCATCGCTGGACCGGACCGCTGATCATCCGTCGCTGGAGAGATCATCCATCGCTGGATAGAAGACGTTGGAGCAGGGGGCCGGGCCGAGAGTGGATTCACATCGCTGGATTTCTTTTTTTTTTATTAATAAAGGATTTTTTTCTACGGTGTCTGTGTGTTTTTTTTTTTAACTATTTACACTTCCTTCGTGAAATGGTAGAGGTACAGTGTACCCCATTACCAATTCACATAGGGGGGGCAGGATCTTGGGGTCCCCTTTGTTAAAGGGGTCTTCCAGATTCTGATAAGCCCCCCGCCCGCAGACCCCCACAACCA
Organism: Rana temporaria; assembly: GCF_905171775.1. NCBI lineage: Eukaryota > Metazoa > Chordata > Amphibia > Anura > Ranidae > Rana > Rana temporaria. Next base: position 20,141,206 of record NC_053498.1, on the reverse strand, counting down.
CTGGGCAAGGGTTGTGGGGATGAGGCCCTTGTCCCCATCAACATGGGGACATCCTCCCCATGTTGAGGGCATGTGGCCTGGTGCGTTTCAGGAGAGGGGGGGCGCACTCTGTCCCCCCCTCTTTTCTGCGGCCGGCCAGGTTAACGTGCGCTCGGATAAGGGTCTGGTTTGGATTTTTGGGGGAACTCCACGCCATTTTTTTTTATTTGGGGTGGAGTTCCCCTTAAAATCCACACCAGACCTGAAGGGTCTGGTTTGGATATTTGGGGGGAACCCCACGTCATTTTTTTTTAAATTGACGGCGGGGTTCCCCTTAATATCCATATCAGACCTGAAGGGCCTGTTAATGGAATTTGGGGGGACCCCCAGCTTTTTTATTTTTATTTTTTATGAATGAATCATCTCTGTAATTGCCAGAGCCGACAATTCATTAGAGCCGCAAAACCGGTTTTAAATGCCTTTTTTCCTTTCAGAAATGACACTTTGTGCAGGGACAGTTGTATGTACGGGAAACATGCGCTTTTTCACATGCTGACTTTACACCCCCCCAAATACGAAATTTAAAGTAATATTACACTTTTATTGTTTCACTTTTAGCATTATTAAATTCACTGCTCCTGAAAAAATGGCCGTTTTTAAAACTTTTTTTTGCATTAATACATGTTTCCTGGGACAACATTTCAAATGTTCGAGTCCCATAGACTTTAACGGGGGTTCTAAAGTTCACAAGAACATTTGGTGTGTTCGCAAGTTCTGATGTGAACCGAACAGGGGGGTGTTCGGCTCATCCTTAGTGGGCATTCATGTAATGACACGTGAGCAGCCTATAGTACTAAGGCACCCCCTCCTTGGGGGCATTTAAACGGCAGGCTAGGCTCACAGGAAATAATACAGAATGCCTGAAGAGGACCACCAGTGGAGTAGGTGGGAGGGGGTTAAGTAGAAATAAGGAATTTTATTTATAGAAAGGGGAAAAAAAATTAATAATAGGTCCTCTTTAGCAGGGCATGGAATAAATACCAGGGTGGCATGTCTACTAATTCATCCACTTCTATGTCACTGCCTCTTACACAGTCTAACAAGTTTTTTGAGATGCAAGATTATAGTTGTTATTCGGAATTTACTTAGACCTGAGTGCTTTTTCATTTTGCTCTGCTCACATGACACATTTTGTAGAAATAGTATGGTTTTAATACCCTCTTTTACTTACAGTGAGTAAAATAGAGTATTTGCTCAATCTAACATTAGGTCGTTGGCAATAGGCCATACTGCACCGCAAACCAAATCATCATACATTTTTGGATTTTTGGTGAGGGTTTTAAGTAGCACATTTAGATGCCTACCATCCCATCTGCGTAAACAGAATCTGTAATAAGAATGTTCCACAAGCCAGCTTATAGTGTGGGATGCATATGCAAGGGGAGGCTTTAAAAAAATAAAAAATAAAAAGGATATTCAGCAAATTAGGAGCAATTCAACTCACGAAGAGATGAAAAGTCTCAACACTTTATAGCAAGCCAAAAGGCCCGTTTTTAAATAAAATCACTGAAACGGGGAAAGTTCAGTTACAATCGGCAGCTCATAATTATTTTTATTTAAATGGTAGAAAAGTAGAAGAGGAAATTTTTAATTTTTTTTGGGAAATATGCTAATTTATACAAAGAAGGGGCCAAATTTGGTAGTCTTCTTGTACTTCGAACTTGTGAAGGTAGAAGGCCACCAATTATTTATCGTATAAATGGCTCCACAGGTAACACTCAAAGTGGCCCAGATTTATGATTAAGGTCATTAAAGACTATTATATAGATCTGTACTCTTTAAAAAGGAATTTTAGAGTACAGCTGTGGCTTTGTGATGCTTTATTAGGTATTACCTTTAAAAGGTATTACAATTTTGTAGATATACCATACTAAATGAAGTAAAATCCAAACACAATATAGGACTAAACGTTTGGGTGTCTTGTGACATGGGGGCTGCTGTGCTTAGTTCTCCGTCTCTGGATAACCATGCAGCGAGCGGTGATTCTCGGGTGCTGCGGGGGTTGCTTTGAGCAGCTGCACCTTTGACAAGCATTCGCAAAGTGCCGGCGATGCCCTCCTACTCCATTCATAGACACCGTACTATCGGTTTTCACAATAAAAGCTGCTCTATGAATGGAGGACGGGAGGATGAATACAAGGTCCTTTTCCTTCAGTCAATGTTTTTCATTGTGTTTGAATAGAGCAAGGGGTGGCAGTCGGCACTTGATGAGTCTGAGTACAGCTGCTTATATTAACCCCACAGCAAAGATCTTTCAATGCTGTGGGGGTATCCAGGGGCAGAGTGTTGGCAGGTGCAGTCTGTACTCCCCACTGTAATAGAGCTGCACAATTAATCGTTAAAAAATCATGATCTCGATTCAACCCCCCGACAATCTCCAATGCAGAGTTTGCAGATTCTTTCATAAAACAAGTGGAGAGACTTATCAGCTGTCAAAAGAAAATATCCGGGCAGTCTGCCAAGTTTTTAACAGGAAACATTGTAACTAATGCTTCCTTCTTAGATCAAAGGGATAAACCTCTGTGTGTGTGTGTGTGTGTGTGTGTGTGTGTGTGTGTGTGTGTGTGTGTGTAAAGAAAAAATCCGGGCAGTCTGCCAAGTTTTTAACATGAAACATTGTAACCAACTTCCTTTTTAGATCAAACTTCTGTGTGTAAATGCAGGAAGTTTAACCACTTAAAGTCTAAATCTTTTTCTGACACTTGTTTCTTAAGTTAAAATCAACATTTTTTGCTAGAAAATGACTTGCAACCCCCAAACATTATATATATATATTTAGCAGAAACCCTAGAGAATAAAATGGCAATTGCTGCAATATTTTATGTCACACTGTATTTGCCCGGCGGTCTTTCAAATGCAATTTTTTGGGAAAAAATACACTTCAATTAATAAAAAAAAAACGAAACAGTAAAGTTAGCCCAATTTTTTTTTGTTTTAATCTGAAAGATAATGTTACACCGCGAGAATCGTGAAAGAATCATGATCAATTTACTAAGCAAAAAAATTATGATTCTCATTATAGCCAGAATCGTGCAGCTCTACACTGTAGGTGGCACTCAACCTAAGAGGCAATACAGTAGGGGAAGGAAATTGTGAGAAACTTGGTTCCTCTATGATTTCCTGTGGACACCAGGGGAATAACATTCCAATTTGGGCAGAAGAAGTTAAGGACTGCAGGCAGGGTATAGGTGTCTCTCGTGGGAGAGGAGCTGGCCGGACAGCACACGGAGGAGGGAGAGAACCCTACTGCTCAGTACAATAGGATACTGCTGTACAGAATCTTCATACAGAGGCCCCTGTTCTCTGCCTCAGCATCCAGCCAGGGGAGAGCCCAGGTCCAGTGCTCTGTGTGGCCGGGAGTCAGAGCTGGAGGGAGGTGTGCAGTGCGGCGAAAAGGCTGGTGGGCTGTTAGGAAAGGCAGCATAGCGGGCCTGCACCAAGTGATGCCACTGGGAGGAAGCAGCGGTGATGGCACTGTCCAGAGGGGAGGAGGAGGCGGTCCGCTCCCACGCGACGTCACTTCTGGTATCGGAGCATTTTTGCGAGTATCATTACTCGTGAAAATGGGTAGTATCGGCGCCGATACAGATACCAGTATCGGTGCATCCCTACTTGCTAGCAGTATCTGCATGAACAATCAAGAAGCAACTTAGTTTGTTGTTAGTTCCAAAAATGTTTCCATCATGCTCCTTCAAATCCTCTCGTCACTACTGTTGAAAGCAAACGTTAATTTGACCTCCCTAACGATTAGAAAATCAAACGTTCCCAAAAATGAAAGTTTTTGAATGCAATTCTAAAGGTGCATGGCCATCTTATATGCATTGTCTATGCCCTAGAGGAGAGTTTCCAGACAGCCCCATCCTAAACAACAGGGTGATCAATAGCAATCAACTGAAAATTATTTAACAGGACCGAAAGGCTCCTCCATCAAAAATGATCTGCCGAGTTTTTCTTGCTGTTAAGAAGTAACAGCTGTCGCCCAAGGTGCTCATGGATGACTTTATGCAGAGAGAAAGGAAAAAAACAATATGATTTAAAAAAAAAAAAAAGAAATCTCGAAGTGAGACAAGATACATGGGGTAAGAATAGTCTAGGGTGGGGGGGGACATACTATGACAAGTGAATAGAACTGACACAAGGTGACGTGACTGCAGCAGATAAAGAACACAGCTTCCGAAATAACCAGGCGTTAGCGCCAAGAGTTTCTTTGACATTTGTGAGAGTTTTCTGCCAGAGCAGTGTCAGACGGAAGGAGCTTGTTAACCAAGGTCTTTACACCGACACAGATCATTAGCCAGGAGATTTAGGCTAAAGTTTTGCTCGACCCTCAAAAAAAAAGTGAAAAAAAGTGACAAGCAGGCAATGAGCTTGACACATCCTATTATACGATGTGGATTATAAAAGAGCGCCAACGACGCAAGTGTGACCAAAACCAGCCACCCGGCAATGGGGTTAATAATGCAGCCTAAGAACGTGGTACAGCCGCTAGATCACCTTGCACATACATAATTAGAGAGAATTAGAACCTCTCATTCTAACCCTCCTGACGCCCACAAAACATCTTAATCAGCCAAGGTGCAGAGATACGGCAGACGGGAGATTTTGTGCAGACTGCAAGCCAACATATACGATAGGAGACATCTGTAACAACCGTCTGCAGAGGGTCGCTCGTGGGGTAATAAATAAAAGTCTTCCAATTTGCTTCTCTTGCAATATAGTTTTGTTGCGTCTAGAAGTGATATTTTAAAAATGTCTAGATGTTACCGGTAACAAAGTGAACTCTATTTTCAAGGCAAATCTGTGCTTTTCCTGTGTAGAGGAAGTTCTGGGGGTCACATAGGGCTTAGGGCCTTCTCTCATCCCCCCATAACAACACTGGGTCAATCAAAAACCATGTGGGGGAAGCATTGATGTTTCACATGCTCTCCCATACCCAGAAGTACCTGTTTTTTTCTCATCAGACCGAGTGGCCCATCTGAGGGGGAGCAAAGTTATTGTAAAGGTAAGTATGTATGGTGGGTTGGGAAGCTAAGTGAACCTGCTGCTTTGTCCTTGAAGGCTCATGCTTCTTGCTGAGAGCTTAGACCTCTGCAGATACACCACTGCTTCCGCAAAGAGAGCAAGGGTCCTTCTCTACAGTATGTTGGCAGCAGACAGGCTTTTCTACTTAAAGTGTTCAGTTGGGCTTTAAAATGGAGCTATAACTTTCTTCAACGGTCCCCATCCCTCGTTGGTACAGGCATCTTCTGCTGGGTGCTGGTTTTTGGTCATCTACATTGGCCAGTGTGGGATGATGCGACTCCCATGCATAAGTGGAATTCCACTCTCCATGTGTCTAGACCAGTCTTTCCCAGCCTTTTCAACACAAAGGAACCCTTAAAATAACTTTGGTCTAAGAGAACCCCTGCTAAAAAATACTATATTTACAAGTCATGATGCATTAGTGTGATGGTCAGTGGAAAGAATGCTCCTTACACTTGTTGTAATTGGGAAGAATTACCCCCTTACAGATAGCTAAAAAAATTAATGGTGTCAGTGTGACCTTATCCAAGAGGCAGCAATTGCTCATTCCTCGTAGAAAGCCTCTATTAACCTCTGAAGGAACCCTAGTCGAGAAACCCTTCCTGATGAAGTGGCCAGCATAAGACACTGAATTTCCTTCAACCAATAAAGACCTCTGAGAATTTCCTCCAACAACCAAACCTCTGCACATCCGTACTACATTTTTTGGGTCCAGCCTTCTAACATACTATATATACACTAGGATCCCCGAGCCCTTCAGCACAAGACTTCCCGACAAGCATGGAGCCCGACCACCCTTTGTGCAAAGGTTTTAAAGGGGTTGTAAGCTTTTTTAAAAAAAATAACAAACATGTTATACTTTCCTCCACTGTACAGTTCGCTTTGCACAGTGTGGCCCCCCATCCTCGTCTTCTGGGGTCCCCCGGCGGCTGTCTCGGCTCCTCCCCACAAGAGCTAACCCCCTTCATGGGAAGCACTCTCCCAAGGGGGTTAGCTTATGGGCGCTCTCCCTTGATTCAGCCGGCGGTTATAGCCACCGTCTGTATCACTCGGCTCCGCCCCCCGGCGTGCCGTGTCATTGGATGTGCTGCTATCAATACATCCATTCTAGCCAATGAACGGCCAGACTCCGTTCATTGGCTAGATTGGATGTAGGATGCATTAAGGTGAAAAAACACAAACCTTTACAACCCCTTTAATGTTTTCCATGTGCTCTTTTCACAGGTTGCTTGACCATTGTCAGGGCATTTTGCAACCCTACAGATGTAAGTACTCCTATACGTAATATTCTTTTGAATAATCCATCTATATCAGGATGAATCTCACTCCATACCACACTTACAAGTTTCTCTCCTGGCGCTAGTAACCTTCTTCTTTCTGTTTTTCTAACCTCTAATTTTTGGAGTCTTCTTCAAATATGTATTCTGCTCAGCTGAGAAGTGGTTTGTCCTGCCGCTTTAACCACTTGACCTCTGCCAGTTTTAAAATGTGGACTCTCACATCAATGCCATCACCCTGGCAAATGAAGACGAGAGGCAACAATGATGGCCATTAAAAAGGTCTACTCTTCACGGTATCAGTCACTGACTAAAGCTATGATAGCCCCCATGATTATCTGAGAGCAGGTCAGGAGAATAGAAGGGAAAGAAAATAGAAGACCAATTCCAACAGTTGGTGTTCTCTCAGCTGAGCAGTGGCTGTTTTAATTGGTCTCTAATTAAATAACGGAGGTCTGAATCCAAAGGTTTACAACTGTTCTCTGCTACTGACTAAAGCAAGTAAAGAAAAAATATTGCGCTTATTTTGGTGGAAAAGCAGCGATCAAAAAGTGTTATACCACACAGGCAATAATGCAAAAATGGAGATGGCGCTAAATAAATGATCAATAAATAATAAGTTAGTGAAAAGTTCTAATTAGGTAGTCAGTCCCGCCACACAGGCAAATTCATATGAACAATCTCCCGGGTGAAACACTGAATCCACAAAGAAAAGTGCTTGAAAGGAAAGGTCCTCCACCAAGGTTATAAAGGCCTCTTACCGGATGGAATTGATCTCCAAATTATAAGAGATCAAATATAGCGTGATAAGAGACAAGGATGGATACTATCCCATAGGAAGCCACAGCGCTAAAATCCTGATAAACTGTGTCCTTACGTTGGATAAGTGCTCCCAATGAACCATCCAGGGGTATGCAAAAACAGAAGGAACTGACATAGCGTAAAACCTTCTTTAATTGGTAAAGTCAAGCGAAAAAATGCACTTGCATATAGTCAGCAAATATGGAGCATAAAAAACAAGCCGGCCAGCTCGACACACAGACCCTATCCGGGTAGAAGATGCGCGATGACGTCAGAACGCCGCCTCCCTACGTTTCGTCACGACAGGACTTGGTCACGGGATCATCCCGTGACCAAGTCCTGTTATTTATTGATCATTTATTTAGCGCGATCTCTTCCTTTTTGCATTACTGACTAAAGCTATATATCCTTCCATGACTATACAAGGACAGGCCAGGAGAATAGAAGGGAAGGCCAATGCTACCAGTTGAGTCTTCTCAACTGAGCATGTAGTACTTTTTTGAATGTGGACCTTCACATCAATGCCAATACCCTGGCAAATGGGGACATAGAGGCAACAATGATGGCCATTAAAGAGGTCTACTGTTCTCTGTATCTGCCACTGACTAAAGCTAGGATTGCTTCCATGACTATGTCAAGACAAACCGAAAGAAGAAAAGACCAAACCTACCAGGTTTTCAAAGTACAGGGAGCACGATAGCTATAAATGAAGACTACACAGTGCTTTATGGCACTTTGTTAAGTCACAACCCTTACAGTCGGGCTAGTGAAAATCTTTAAAGATTTAACAGAAAGTTTATTCCTTGAAGAGAACGCCAAAAAATTCATTATTATAAATTGACCTATCCTTCGATGCCTTCGCAAACTACGAGCATTTCATAACTCTGTTCCACATGGTGGCCTGGCACTAGAAGGAGACAAATAGCCTTTTTTTTCTTTAATCACAAAATAATGAATCCTTGGAATTATATTTCGAGAAAATTTCCTAACGGCATAACCCGAGGTAGGCTCAACTGTGCGTATAATCTGGGATATTTTACCTCCTGCATACATAACCAGGTTTGACAAACTAGCTGGCCTGGCGGAGAGACCTGTGGGTAAATTTTCCTGACAATGTTTAGGCGACATCTGTGCAAATACCGGAGGGAATCTCTTACTTCAAAAGTTAATCCCTCCAGGACCTGACCTACTAAGTCGTCCCAGCGTTTCATGTTAATGCCGCAGAAGCAAATTCCCTCAATTTCTCATTCTATTGCCTCTATTCAGGAGCCATATCTATTTCAGATTGGCTTCCTGTGGTCCTCCACCTAACAATATGAAGAACACGGCAAACCAAGATCAAGGCGGTATGGATTTCACAATGAATGATCTTCAATCACGTCATTATGTATTATAAAACGACTTAATGACTTGTCTAACTGGGACAAAAGGCTGGACGATTCCTTGTTAAATTGTTTCATTTCATGAGATTTAAAGGGCATTGCAGACAATCCATGGACAGCAGGTAATATACCCGATACAGGATTGTTTTATGAGAACATAGCATGCTTTTTCATCACGAATAGGTTGCTTTAAAGTATACACAAGATCAAAAAATGTAATATATTGCAGCTTACTAACCCTTAGACCTCATTGACATGGACAACATTGGGCAGTAAAAACAGGTTACACTTTTAACCACTTATCACCGCCCTATAGACGAAAGACGTCTACAAGGCGGTTCCTTAACTCTGGGAGGACGTCCATGGCGCGCACACGGGAATGTCCGTGACCGCCGGGTCACGATAGCGGCAGTTTACCACGTGATCGCTCCGTCCAATGACGGAGCGATCACTTCTAAACAAACCGGCGTCATGCGATGGCGAACGGTACAGTACAGTGTGAGAGGAGAGGGCAGAGAGCGGATGCAGCACGAGTGCTGTGGGCTGGATCTGTGACAAATGCAGTCACAGATCCAGCCATCCATCCCAGCTCAGCCATCCCTGCCCCATACTAACAATACTCTGCTCCATAGCCATACTGTGCAATACCCCACACTACTCTGCAATACCCCACACTACTCTGCAATACCCCACACTACTCTGCAATAGCCCACACTACTCTGCAATAGCCCACACTACTCTGCAATAGCCCACACTACTCTGCAATAGCCCACACTACTCTGCAATAGCCCACACTACTCTGCAATAGCCCACACTACTCTGCAATAGCCCACACTACTCTGCAATAGCCCACACTACTCTGCAATAGCCCACACTACTCTGCAATAGCCCACACTACTCTGCAATAGCCCACACTACTCTGCAATAGCCCACACTACTCTGCAATAGCCCACACTACTCTGCAATAGCCCACACTACTCTGCAATAGCCCACACTACTCTGCAATAGCCCACACTACTCTGCAATACCCCACACTACTCTGCAATACCCCACACTACTCTGCAATACCCCACACTACTCTGCAATACCCTGCAACGTCGCCTATGGGGATTTTTAAGTAGCGAAGTTTGGCGCCATTCCACGAGCGTGTGCAATTTTGAAGGGTGACATGTTGGGTATCTATTTACTCGGCGTAACTTCATCTTTCACATTATGCAAAGGAATGAAGAAAAAATACCAAATTTGCTAAATTTTATAACAGAAACAAAGAAAAATTCTTTTTTTTTTACAGAATTTTCAGTCTTTTTTCTCTTATAGCGCAAAAAATAAAAAACCCAACAGTGATTAAATACCACCAAAAGAAAGCTCTATTTGTGTGAAAAAAAGGCCGAAAATTTCATTTGGGTACAATGTTGTATGACTGAGTAATTGTCATTCAAATTGTGAGAGCACCGAAAGCTGAAAATTGGTCTGGTTATTAAGTGGGTTTACGTGCCTGGTGGTCAAGTGGTTAAACTTTATTGCAGACTAACCTTGATGAGGTTCATGGAGCTGTGGCATACTCCAGAACACTAAACAGGAAAGTGAGGGCACTTTCCCTATGCAGTACCTTAATATCCAGACATGTAATCAGGGCACTGATCATCTGTGCCCTGATTACAATACAGTGCCACCAGTGCCAGCAATCAGTGCCCACAAGTGCCATCAATCAGTGCCCATTAGTGATGCTAGTCAGTGCTGGCTATAAGTGCCACCTATCATTGCTGCCCATCAATGCCCACCAGTGCCACCTATCAGTGCCCATAAGTGCGGAATATTAGTTCCTCCCCATCAGTGTCACATAATCAGTGCCCATAAATTTGTGGTTTTTTTTTTTTTTTTTTTTTTAAAGTGTATTTTGTGCGTGTACTCGAGAGAGGAGCCGGACTGCAGGAGTTGGGAGTTGGCAGACCTCCCCCAGAGGCAATCTGCCACCTTTCTCCATGCCCAGGGTGGCAATGGCGGGTGTGTGAGGGGGTCCTCCCACATAGCCCGCCCTACCTGCTCCGCTTTGAAGCCCAACGGGGCAGAGGGACTCCCTATAAGGGAGTGAGAGGATCTAGCCCGCTCAACCAGCCCCGTTAGTCCTTCGCCTCTCTTTTTAGAGACCGCGTGGTCAAAGTGCGTGCATGTTAACCCAATTTCGAGTGCGTGTAAGTGTGGTGGTTTTTGTGGGAGGGGGGTGGGCGTACTAAGCGCAGGCTTACCTTGCATAGCACACCCACCGAGAGCCTTGCTGAGACCACCAAACTCAATTCACATGTATCAGAGACCGGGATCCGAACCCCTAGCTGCAGAGGTGAATGGCTTGTCAGTGCAGTGCCAATCGCGTTGAGCCACCGCAGCTCTCCATAAATTTGTGTCAGCTTCCTGGCGGGCGCGGGCAAGTGCAGTTACGAGCACGCCCAAGCTCATCCTTAGTATACACCCACATGTGTAACTCTATAGTCACATGGACTGCTCAGATGTGATAGGGAGGAAATGCTCAGCATAGAAACTCACTGAAAACTGAGAATGCGCAGAGCTGCCAACACTGTTCTGCAAAATCCCTAGCTTAACTGGGGACATGGACAGAAGGGGGAGACAGGGAGCAGCAGGATCAACCAGGTTTTTTTTGCAGAATACAGAAATCGAATCTCAGTGACTAAGAACAGCGTGTAATACACAATTTATTGATAGTTTTTTATGATGTGGGTTTTGTTCTGCTTTACGTCTGTATTTAACAGATCAAGTGCGAGCAAAAAAATAGGAGATCATTGATAGGGTCTACATACACTTTATACCTTTGGCTGTTGCCGCCATAAAGATTACATTTTGATAATTTTGGTGAGAAGCGGAAATCATTAGATCCTTTATCAGACTTTTATTGATGTGAGTGTTCCTACCGGGGGAGTTTTTCTCCTGCTTCCCGATCCGGTGCCGCTCGCCGTCTTCAAACAGACCCCTTAGTGCTTTTAAATTGGTTGGAATTAAAAACAAAACACAAAAGCGGACGTTGCCTTTCTATCTCATCCCTGTGAGTTCTTTAGACTTTAATGAGTCTAACAAGCCGTGGAAGAAGGGAATACTCCTTTCAAATGGTGGTCAGGTGCAGGATTTTACATTGAGAGGCAGTCCTCCTGCTGATTATAATTAATACAATTAGCGGTAAATGAGAACTTGAAATGAAAGCTTTTTAGCAAGGCCATGACAACTAGATGTAGTGTTTAATACAATGTTGCAGGATCTGTGTATACAACGGTATATGTTTGGCGTCTCCTGAATTGCATCGTTTTTTTTTTAAATGTTGAATTCAATTCAAAGTAACCCTTTGGCCGCGTACACAAGATCGGTCAAAACCGATGAAAACGGACTGAAGGACCTTTTCATTGGTCCAAACCGATCGTGTGGGGGCCCCATCGGTCAGTTAACCTTCGGTCAAAAAATGTAGAACTTACTTTAAAATTTAACCGATGGTCTGATAACCGATAGGTCAAAACCGATGGTTAGTATGCAAAAGCATCGGTTAAAAATCCACGCATGCTCAGAATCAAGTCGACGCATGCTTGGAAGCATTGAACTTGTTTTTTTTCAGCACGTCGTTGTGTTTTACGTCACCGCGTTCTGACACGAGCGGTTTTTATCCGATGGTGTGTAGGCACATCAGACCATCAGTCAGCTTCATCGGTTAACCGATGAAAACGGTCCCTCGGACGGTTGTCATCGGATGGACCGATCGTGTGTACGCAGCCTTTTAGTTCATTAAGGTACTTGATTACAGTAGAACCTCGGATTGTGAGTAACGCAGTTTACAAACATTTCGCAAAACAAGCCGTTTGTGTTTTAAAATCCTGACTCGGTTTGCAAGCGTTGTCTCGCATAAAGCGGGGGTTCACCCAAAAAACAAATTTTTAACATTAGATTGAGGCTAATTGTGGGAAGCACAATCGGGTGTTTTTTTTTTAAATCAATGCAGTACTTACCGTTTTAGAGATAGATGTTCTCCACGGCTTCCGGGTATGGACTGCGGGACTGGGCATTCCTATTTGATTGACAGGTTTCCAATCGTCGCATACAGCGCGTCACAAGTTGCCGAAAGTAGCCGAACGTCGGTGCGCAGGCGCCGTATAGAGCCGCACCGACGTTCGGCTTCTTTCGGCAACTCGTGACGCACTGTATGTGACGGTCGGAAGCCTGTCAATCAAATAGGAACGCCCAGTCCCGAAGATCATACCCGGAAGCCGCGGAGAACATCTATCTCTAAAACGGTATATACTGCATTGATTTTAAAAAAAAAACACCCGATTGAGCTTCCCACAATTAGACTCAATCTAAAAAAAACAATTTCGGGTGAACCCCCGCTTTAACGACCAGGATTTAAGCCTCTGGGGTGTGCAGTATCGCATTTGGCCAGAGGTACAGGGGCACCGGTGACGCTCGGAGCCCAAACATTCCCAGAGACACACACCTAAACCTTGTGGACGGCCTTCCCAGAACAGTTGAAGCTGTTATAGGTGCAAGGGGTGGGCCAACTCAATATTGAACCCTACGGACTAAGACCGGGATGCCATTAAAGTTCATGTAAAGGCAGGTGTCCCAATACTTTTGGTAATATGGTGTAATTCTCATATATATGACCATTTCAACGAACATTGTACTGGCATGGTCTGCTTTGTTGCCACCATCAGGAAACCTGGCCAGAGTAATGCCATGGAACCATCACTGGATTGCATGTAGATAAGCAATGGCTGCAGGAGATCAGCAGCACTAAAATGCAACAATGGTTAAAAAAAAGTTTGTTTAAAATTGCACCCTATAACCTTTATATAGGAATAATTCCATAAACATATGCTAACAGCAACAAGGATGTCCTGGAATATCTGAAAGCGTTACACATATACATTCCTTGGCATGCATGCACCTAACATGAAGAATATACAGTTTTGTTCAAAATTATTCAACCCCCCAATGCTGTAAAGGGTTTTAGGGAATTTAGTGTACATTTGTAATTGTATTCAGAATGAAATCCTACAAGGACTTCTTAAAGAACCATATGCAACTAAAATGACATCAATCGGTTTTGTAATACAGTAGTAAATGTTTATTTTGTGAATTCTTCATTTACACAGCTATTCAACCCCTTAAAGACTACCACTCTGAAGAACAGAGGTTCATTGAAGTGTTTTCAATCAGGTATTGAAAACACCTGTGGATGTCAGGGAGCAGCAATAAAGCCTAATAAGCACCAATCAGGCAGCTTTAAAATGACTGTGATACTCAGCTCCTTCTAGACATTTACTGGTGTGGTTACAAACATGGTGAAGTCAAGAGAATGGTCCAGGAAGACAAGAGAGGAGGTGATTACTCTTCACAGGAAGGACAATGGCTATAAGAAGATTGCAAAGATGTTAAACATACCAAGAGACACCATAGGAAGCATCATTCGCAAATTCAAGGCAAAGGGCACTGTTGAAACGCTACCTGGTCGTGGCAGAAAGAAGATGCTGACTTTGACTGCTGAGCGCTACCTGAAGCGTAGTGTGGAGAAAAGTCCCCGTGTGACTGCTGAGGAACTGAGAAAAGATTTGTCAGATGTGGGTACTGAAGTTTCTGCTCAGACAATACGGCGCACACTGCGTAATGAAGGCCTCCATGCCAGAACTCCCAGGCGCACCCCCTTGCTGTCTCCAAAGAATAAGAAGAGTCGTCTGCAGTATGCAAAAATCATGTGGACAAACCACAGAAGTTTTGGGATTGTGTTCTGTGGACTGATGAAACAAAATTAGAAGTGTTTGGGCCCATGGATCAACGCTATGTTTGGAGGAGGAAGAACAAGGCATATAATGAAAAGAACACCTTGCCTACTGTGAAGCATGGCGGGGGGTCAATCATGCTTTGGGGCTGTTTTTGCTTCTGCAGGTACAGGGAAGCTTCAGCGTGTGCAAGGTACCATGAATTCTCTTCAGTACCAGGAGATAGTGGATAACAATGTGATGCAGTCCGATACAAACCTGAGGCTTGGGAGACGTTGGACCTTTCAACAGGACAATGATCCCAAGCATACCTCCAAGTCCACTAGAGCATGGTTGCAGATTAAAGGCTGGAACATTTTGGAGTGGCCATCGCAGTCACCAGACTTAAATCCGATTGAGAACCTCTGGTGGGACTTAAAGAAAGCAGTTGCAGTGCGCAAGCCTAAGAATGTGACTGAACTGGAGGCTTTTGCCCATGACGAATGGGCGAAGATACCCGTAGATCGCCACTTGTGTCAAGCTATGCTTCAAGTTTAAAAGCTGTTATAACTGTAAAAGGATGTTGTACTAAGTACTAAGATTGAATGTCAATTGGGGGTTGAAGAAAACTGATAATGATGTGAGCACAGAAAAGACATTTGTGGTTATTTCATTATAAATGTTATGTTATATTTGTCTGACCTACACGTGCCTCTTTGATTTAATTGTAAGCAGGATGACTGAATGATCAAAATCAATGTCAAACTGGCCAAAACAATCAATTTCAGTGGGGGTTGAATAATTTTGAATACAACTGTATCTCAATCTAGGTCCAATTTTAAATATAAAACTTGGAAGGAGTGACCCTTTGACTATCTTGCCTCTCAGTATGTGATCAAACGTTCTCTCACTTTATACATTTTTTTTAGTATTCGCCCCGATTAGCTTCCATCTCACATTTTCCTATTGGCCTATTTGTTAAATTATCTTTGCCACTCTACCACATTGGCATACGAAGGCAGACCTAGGGAATATGGGGCTGTTCTGTGTTCCTGACAATCTGATGACAAGATCGGCAGCTAAATGCTTTTTAAGTGCTTCACGTGGCGGAATGGAAATTACGCTTCTGTAGGAGTTTAAATATCGCTGAGCGATTGCTCTTTAACTGACAGAAACTGAACCTCGTTCTGCAGCAAAACCTCCTCCTAGAATACCAAGTGGCCCACAGATCATAGAGAAATTAAGATGCTGTACAGGACAGCCAATCAGACGCCCTCTTACATTTTCTTCTTTGTGCCCCATAATGGGATTGAGATTCCGATTGGCTGCTATGGGCAACACTTATAGCCAGATTCAGAGAGAGTTACGCCAGCGTATCAGTAGATATGCCGTCGTAACTCTGAATCTACGCCTTAGTAAATGTAAGCGTATTCTGGAAACCAGATACGCTTAAATTAGGCTAAGATACGAGCGGCGTAAGTCTCCTACGCCGTTGTATCTTAGGGTGCATATTTACGCTCACCGCTAGGTGGCGCTTTCGTTGTTTTCCACGTCAAATGTGCAAATGAGCAAGATACGCCGATTCACGAACGTACGTACGTCCGTCGCAATTAGTTACGCCGTTTACGGAAGACATACGCCGGCGTAAAGATAAAGCTGGTCTCTAGGTGGCGCAGCCCATGCAAAGTATGGACGTCGGAACAAGCGTATCTTTTTACGTCGTTTACGTAAGTCGTACGCGAATAGGGCTGTGCGTAAGTTACGTTCACGTAGTAGGCAGTGTTTCGACGTATCTTAGGCATTCTATCCGACGCATGCGCACTGGGATACGTCCACGGACGGCGCATGCGCCGTTCGTTCAAAACTTCATTTACGTGGGGTCATGGTTTATTTACATAAAACACGCCCACCTCAACACAATTTGAATTAGGCGGGCTTACGCCGGCCTATTTACGCTACGCCGCTGTAACTTAGGACGCAAGTGCTTTGTGAATACAGCACTTGCCTCTCTAACTTACGGCGGCGTAGCGTATATGAGATACGCTACACCTGCCTAACGTTAGGCAGGTCTTACTGAATCTGGCTATTAAAGTACAACTAAATGCAAAAAAAAATTGTGGGGGGGGGGGGGTATTTGATAGAGAAGAGAAAAATACAGTTTTTATTTCTGCCTGTGCCCAGTTAAGGAGATTCACCCTCTCCAATTGTCCTGTGTACCATTATCATTGATAATGAAAGTAAAAAAAAAATCCAAAATTTCGGGTTGTTCCCAGAAAAGTAATAGGGGACACTAGTTCTGGTGACCTGGGGGTCCCCAAGAGATTCCCCTAATTTGCATGGATTTTCTTTCACTTTTCACCTTTCACTTCCAGTTTAGCTATGGGACAGGAAGTTAAGGTAAATCTCTCCAATCGGGCAAAGATGGCGGAAATAAAGTTTACAGAGTTTATAACCCTTCTTTTTATAAAAAAAAGTTTTGCCTCTAGTTCTACTTTAATGTCTCCATATCGCTATAACAGTACTGGAGATCTTCTTGCCCCTTTTACTATTCAGGAATGACTCTCGCATCAACTCAACTGGTGGCCACCATGGAGGAACCGATTCGTCAAGATAGTATGTACTACTTCCTGCGCACTGGACTTGCTAGCATTTCTTCAAATACATAGACTCATACACAGCCTCCATTACCATCTACCTACTACACCATCATGCAAAAGTAGGTGATGGACCTTGGAAAACCCCCGTACCCGCCATTAACTAAAGATTTCAAAACCAGCTGGCAGGTGTAGGATATTAACCTACACTCCTCTTACTATCTATGACCTACAGCAAACTGGATTCAGGGCTTAGGCTTGGGCTGCATATAGCGGTGCCTACTACAGTGATTTCCAGCTTCTAGAGAAGGGTTTTCAAACTTTCAAAACAAAGGGCCAGTTTACTATCTTTCAGACTTTAGGGGGGCGGGACTGTGGCCGTTGGAAGTAAAGACTTCCTGGCATCAGTTGTCCCATCTTTGGTGTCGGTGATAGGAACTGTGTCCCATCGTTGGCAGGGGTGTATTTAGGTTTTGTGCTGCCCTAGGCCTGACTAAACTCGTGCACCCCCTAATTTAAATATGGCCCACCCCTTTCTGTCAAGGCCACACCCCTTTCTGTTTAAGCCCTGCAATTTTTGAGTGGGGACACTAATTCTTAGGGCCTGGGGGGGCATGGATTCCCTTAATTTGCATAGATTTCCTCTCACTTCCTGTTTGGCTATGGGGCAGGAAGTGAAGGGAAATCTCTGCAATGGGACAGGGATGGTAAAAAATAAACTGACAGGGGCAATAAGATATAACCATGCCAATGGTGCAGCAGAAAACATATAGCACAGTGAGGAAGGTTTGTGGTCCAGGTTGACACCAACAGTGTAGCGCAAGCCGGCGGGGACTCTTTACGTGCTGCCCCCCTGCTGCCCTAGGCCTGGGCCTTGTTGGCCTAGGCCAGGATACAGCGTTGATCGTTGGTGTCATTGGGTGGGAAGAATCATGCCCCATTGTTGGTGTCACTGGGAGGAACTGTGCCCCATCTATGGTGTCAATGGGGGGGAACTGAGCCCCTTTGTTGGTGTCATTGGAAGGAATTATGTCCCATTGTTGGTGTCAGAAGATGAAATACTGTTCCAAGGCCCAGATAAAAAGCAATCAAAGGGCAGCATATGGTTCCAATGCCACAGTTTGGAGACCACTGATCTAAAGGGACCCTACAGGTATGGTACATATGTACCTGACACTGTTCCAAGCTGGACCAATGTAACTTATGTAAAAATTGCTATACCTGGAATTTATTTCTAACTTATTTTTTTAGGTGTTTGCTCTGACCCAAAGGGCCAGATTCACAGAGGAGATACGACGGCGTATCTCCTGATACACCGTCGTATCTCCTGTCGTATCGATGCGGCTGATTCATAGAATCAGTTCCGCATAGATAGCCCTAAGATTCGACAGGTGTAATTGACTTACACCGTCGGATCTTAGGATGCAATACTTCGGCCGCCGCTGGGGGGAGTTTGCGTCGTATTCCAGCGTCGGGTATGCAAATTAGCAGTTACGGCGATCCACAAAGGTTTTTCCCGTCGTTACGTCGGCGCAAGTCTTTTTTTCCCGTCGCAAAGTTAGGTGTGCTTTAACATGGTGTAAAATTACTCCACCATGTTAAAGTATGCCCGTCGTTCTTGAATTTTTTTTTCCGGCGTAAGTACGTTACGCACGTCGCGATTCACAAACATGTCGGGCCGCCGTAAGTTCGCGCAAAGCACGTCGGGAAAATTGCGAACGGAGCATGTGCAGAACGTCCGGCGCGGGAGCGCGCCCAATTCAAATGGTGCCCGCCCCATTTGAATAGGGCGGGCTTGCGCCGGACGACTTTACGTTACACCGCCGCAAGTTTCCAGGTAAGTGCTTTGAGGATCAGGCACTTACACTGAAAACTTGAGGCGGTGTAACGTAAACGGGTTACGCTACACGGCCGCAAATTTTCGTGAATCTGGCCCAAAGTATGTATTTTTAGAAGTGGTTCCCTAAAACCTAAAAATTATTTCAAGGTTTCTCCGGGTGTAGAAAGGTTGAGATAGGCTGTTGCAAAGGTGTACACGGTGTCCTATGTTTATTATAAAAGAACATGAATTATGTTAGACCAAACTTCATAGATAGTATAGTAATGACTACCAGGCACTCACTAGAAGGGTCTTGCAATATCTGCAGAACAGGGGCAGGTTAATACTTGGCAACAATCTAAAATCCCAATGGGCATGACAGCCCCGGACAAGATTGTATTTTGTTTTTTTCAACACAACTGCCAGTTTTTTTTAATCAAGCAGTTCATCCCCTGCCCTTTTACCAACTGCCTTGTAGAGACAAAGGATGATGTAATATAATTCAGTTTGTACATCCCGTGATTACACCTCTTCGAGTCCACGACTCAAGTGGAGCTTTGTCTGATTGCCTGCCACCCCCCCCCCCCCCCCCTCGCACAAAAGCACGAATCGGAAACGTTATTGCTTGACAAAAGGCCATTGCCATTTTTTAGCTCTTCGGTGTACAAGAAAGGTTATCGAATCCTGTGGTGGCCCCTCCTGCACAAATTAACAGATCAGACTGACCCCGGACTGCATACGTCTTGTGCTAAACTGCGAGAAACACAATTATGTTCCAGGATGAGGATGGCAGCCTGGCTGCACGGTACGCCGACAGCAAATAACACTTACTCATCACCATTCTGCAGATGTTGCCTGGCATTTTCAGGGGTTTGAACCGGAAGGCTCACCCAGGATTTACTGGATACACACAACCCATTAAATGTAGAGAATCAGATTAGATTGCAGAGTGCTAAGCCTGGCAACAGTTTCTGGACTTCCAATTAGAACAAGGACTACTTGACCTTGACTTGACAAGAGGGCCTCCATCTTGCCTCACAGTTAACCCTGCACTGGCCAAGCTCATAACCCATTAATAATATATAAGCCTAGCAAGGACACGTTAATCAAAGTCTACATGATAAGAGCTCTCTGCTATGTCTTAAAGTATAATTTCAGTCCAAACTCAATTTTTTCTGGTTTTAAACGGAGTGTGAAAGGGTTAGAATCCTATTACTGACATTGGTGCCCCATAAGAGAGGGGCAATCCAAACTGTATGTTTTTCACTAGATCTGGAATAGAAGGGATAACTTCCAATTGGGACATCATTGTTGGTGATTTTTTTTTTTATTTTGTAGATATATCCACATAACCCATTCCCCATTATGTCTTTTCGGGTTTTTTTTCTCAAAATGAAAGCCACGTACACACGATAGGTTAAACCGATGTAAACGGTCTGAAGGACCATTTTCATCAGTCCAAACCGATCGTGTGTAGGCCCCATAGGTTATTTAACCTTAGGTTAAAAAAATGGCAACTTGCTTTAAAATTTAACCTGTGGATAGTAACGGATAGGTCAAAACCGATCGTTAGTATGCAAAACCATTGGTTAAAATCCTGTGCATGCGCAGAATCAAGTCAACGCATGCTTGGAACTTCGTTTTATTCAGCACGTCGTATTTTACGTCACCGCGTTCTGACACGATCGGTTATTTAACCTATGGTGTGTACGCACGACGGACCATCAGTCAGCTTCATAGGTTAATCTAGGACAACTGTCCTTCAGACCGTTTTCATCGGATGGACTGATCGTGTGTACGAGGCTTAAGACTACTTGACCTTGGCTTGACAAGGGGGCCTTTATCTTGCCTCATAGTTAACCATGCAGCAGCCAATGGATAGTTAATCCATTAATAATATATAAGCCTAGCTAGCAACAATAGTCCTCTTTAATCAAAGTCTGTTTGATAAGAACTCTCTATGTCTTAAAGTAGAATTTTAGCCAAAACTCTTTTTTTCTGGTTTTAGATGTGTGGAGTGTGGAAGGGTTAGGATCACTTTAATAGCATTGATGCCTCAGGAGGAAGGGGAATCCAAAATAAATGGTTGTTACCTGAGCAGGAATAGAAGGGGTAACTTCCAGTCAGGATGTCTTTGTTGGCAACTGGCAAAAGGTGAAATTTCTCTTTCATAACATATAAGCCTAGCTAGCAACAATGGGCCTCGATAATCAAATTTTGTCTGATAAGAGCTCTTTGCTAAGAAGAATTTCAGACCAAACTCTTTTGTGGTTCTAGATGGAGTGTGGAAGGGTTAGGTCCACGTTACTAGCATTGGTGTCTTATGCTGGCCATATACTATACGAAAAATCGGCCGAACCCATTTTTAGAAAAAATTAACATTCAGCCTTGAGTGTAAACTATAATGCCACTGCCATCATGTAATGACTGATAAATCATTCAGTGGACATACAAAAAATGAATAAATGAAAATTAATACATTTTTTTGTTTGTTATTTTACATATACCTATTGCAAACAGTTTGAACGGGAAACACATTAACCTTTCAATTATTGTTCGTTGTGGAGAAAATCTCCAAACTTGTCCTTCGTTTTTTCGGCTCAAAAAGGTCCCAACGATTATCAAGTTTTTGCCCATTAATTGGCCGAAAAACAAAAACTGTCTAAATTACCAAATTCGTATGGCCAGCATTAGGAGAAAGGGGGAATCCAAAATATATGGTTCTCACCAGATCAATTATATGAGGGATAACAGCCCCATGGGGACGTCGCTGCTGGTGACGTCGCTGCTGGTGACAACTGTTAAAAGGTAAAATTTCCCTTTGTTTTGTAGATGTATCTCACTATTTTCTGTTGTGTCTTGACAACTAGAGTAGGAAATAAGTGATTGGGGATATAAAAAACCTGTGAGAGAGTGCTTGTGCCATCGTCACAATACAATTTTGTGCATACAAGAATAAAGTGGAAGTCTTTGCATGGGAATGCCCTATGCGAGACCATTTAACCCCTATTCAAGGACAAACTTTGGGGTAATCCAAAATCATAGGGGTTTTGATTGCATTAGATATTCACTATAATCTTAATATATTTCCTTACTGACCAATTCATATCTGCCATCTGCAGGGGCTGCCTGTGTCCTAGCAAACAATAAAAAAACAAGTTAGTGGAACAGGGGTAATGAATGGGAGCCGTCTAGCTGACACGCCGCCTCCTCCTCCAGGTGCGCACACTGAGCAGGGTACAGTTGCAACTGAGCTCTACCTGAGCTCAACTTTAGTATTGCCCACAAATTGGGCTACCATCAGGGGAGAAGCAGAGAAGCTAAAAAGCAAGGAAAAGAGAAGAAATTTACTTCACATTTTAATAGTGGTCCATTGGAGAAGCTAATATAGGTATTCAGTCATGAATATATGGACTGTAATTTTATTTTTAATGCTCATGAGAGGTCTTCTTTACATCTGATTGGTTGTTAGAAAGAAATTTGTTCCTAGGATAGACACTTTGATATATGAGACCTAAGTCAACCTCCCAAATTTAAATCTTGAATAGAAAGTGTCTGTTTCTCAAAGTGTTGTCCCTTAGCAATTTGTGCCTCTTTGTTCTCCAATTGGTGTTTATCCAGGCACTGAGCCATTGGGTTTTTATGCGGATCTTAGATTTCTAGAAATAATCAGAGGACGAGATTTGCTGGTCATGAAAACTTCTGCAGCAGTTATGATGTCATTGCATCCAAAAATAGGACTGACTTGCTAGTAAAAATACTGCCCTCAGACAATGGTGTAAGGGGGTTTGGCTTGTATCTAATAAACCCCCTTTACATCAAGCAGAATCACTGAGGCCTCACCTTTTAAATCTCCTGAACATTTGGATGTAAAACTTATCGAACCTATGGAAATTCAAACTGAGTTTCAGGTCTCTGCTTCCTAGACTGGGATGTCAGCTCAGAGTTAACACAATCAATCCCGGTGTCTGTATAGGTCTTGGCTGTTTTCACAAATGCACCTATACATGTACACAAGACAGCCATAATGGTTGTGCTTCGCCAGTGCTTTTGACTTACTGCAGGTCTTCCAGACAGGGTCTGCCTGAAAACAACAGCCTCTCTGCAATCTCTACGGACATAAAAAAACAATAATGCTCCCAGCGCCAAAGATCCTGTGATCTTAACCTAGGCTAGGCTGCACTGGAACATTTTTTTTTACAAAAAGGGACCGTGTAAAGCCCAATTCTTGACCACTTTATACTTGCCTCTACGGCGCCACTCCTTATTACATCCTTGCTACCAACAAAATACCTGGGAGCCAAAATGGGGTGGTGTTTCCACCCTCTCTATTAGCCATCAATTTGGCGGATAGACCCAAAGACAGTGCACCATGGGAGTAGGTCATAAGCTCCCTCATACCTGGAAGCTTCAAGCATTTTGCAGAAGTGGACAAAGGTGTAGTGGGGGAGTGCTGGAAAGGTTGGTACAAAGTGGTCTAGAAATGGATCCAACAAGCAAGATGACATAGTCTCTTTAAAATAGCGAACATAATAGTGTTGCACTCAGTGCCAAGGTGACCACCCAAGCAGATACAGTGCCTGAAGTAATACTACAGGCCTTCCCCACAGCAGGGGGTCCATGTATGAATCCCATGGTGCCAAGGTGACCACCCAAGCAGACTCCAGTGCCTGAAGCAACCTTACAAGCCATCCCCATAGCATGGGGTCTAGGTATGAATCCCATGGTGCCAAGGTGACTACCCAAGCAGACTCCAGTGCCTGAAGCAACCTTGCAGGCCATCCCCATAGCATGGGGTCTAGGTATGAATCCCATGGTGCCAAGGTGACTACCCAAGCAGACTCCAGTGCCTGAAGCAACATTACAAGCCAATTCCCACAGCATGGGGTCCAGGTATGAATCCCATAGTGCCAAGGTGACTACCCAAGCAGACTCCAGTGCCTGAAGCAACATTACAGGCCATCCCCATAGCATGGGGTCCATGTATCAATCCCATGGTGCCAAGGTGACCACCCAAGCAGACTCCAGTGCCTGAAGCAACCTTACAGGCCATCCCCATAGCATGGGGTCTAGGTATGAATCCCATGGTGCCAAGGTAACCACCCAAGCAGACTCCAGTGCCTGAAGCAACATTACAGGCCATCCCCATAGCATGGAGTCCAGGTATGAATCCCATGGTGCCAAGGTGACTCTGATTGTGCCTGAAGCAACATTAAAAGTAATTTCTACAGGATGGGGTGCGAGTACCATTTCCAAGGTGTCACAGAAGTCAAACCGATCTGGATGCACTGCTTCTATTGTAATAGAAGAATGCAGTGAAGAGTTTATTTAAGAATGTGAAGCAAATAAAAACTACAGGTAGTTAAGCACAGAAACTTCTCAAGAGAAAAGAGATTTATCACCTTAGGACACTAGCAAAAAACAGGGGTCCCATGGACTGTGGAACAGTCACAAGGGTTAGGCCCAGGGTCCATGTCCAATCACCTATAGGTAGCAGTCTTTAACCCAAGGTCTATGAATATCCAGCCTGTGTCCTGTTTTATACAATTAAGAAGATAATGTTATTTGCTTATTCTTGGAGTGAATTTTAAGGAAAGGTCCACTTTAAGTATTCCTTCTCACCATTTACAGAAGCCCACAGGCATTTAATAGCTTGCATCACCATTTCAGCCTTGGGAAATATTCTCAATGACTTCACTGAATGGAATGTCACATGCTCTCCTTCCTCTGGAAAATTGGAGTGCCTGCTGGGGTAGGCGGAGATTTAGAGATGGGGTTGTCAAATCATCCCTTTAATCACTGTCACATACAAGTTGCGCATGCATTGCAGCTGAGTAAATGCAATTTTGGCACTGAATACCCCCAATTAGGCACACACATGGTATCATTCAGAAATGCTTGTGATTAAGGGATGAATCTGGCAGCAGAATTGCTTAGTATTTAGCTCTGATGCCTTGCAGCACTGGTGGCCCTCTGTATGAATGTAGGCCAAGACACTACCTGCACTGAGTTTGCATGCTATCTCTATAGCGTGTACTTGTCTTGGTTAAAAGCACTAAGTGTTATTTCTTGCAGCTGCCTCGTTCCTCTGCCATCAGCATGAATCACTTCTGACAAGTTTTCCCGACACCAAGAGGAAAGGGGGAGTTGGATCTCCAGCTTATTGAGAGCTTCAGCTCTGTTCCATTGTGATTTGTGATGGGGGTGTGTTCCTTCCCTCCAATCATCTCTCAGAGCTCTTCTCTCTGAGCTCTGCAGTGTGTAATTTCAGCTCTCTGCCCATTTTTTCTGACAGCTCAGACAAGCTGTTTGAATCTCGGTCAGGACACTGCCTGCTTAGGTTTGTAACCCAGTAAAAAACCTGCCAAGAAAATTCTATGGCAAAAACGTGTGTGGACACATGCTCTTTAACCGCTTAACGACCGTCGCATGTATATGTACGTCCACAGAATGGCACGTACAGGCATATGGGCGTACATGTACGTCCCCGCCTTTCCGCGGATCTGGGGTCCAATCGGGACCCCCCCGGTACATGCGGCGGTCGGAAACCAGCGGGGAGCGATCCGGGACGAGGGTGCGGCTATTCGTTTCTAGCCGCCCCCTCGCGATCGCTCCCCGGAACTGAAGAACGGGGAGAGCCGTATGTAAACACGGCTTCCCCGTGCTTTACTGTGTTTTAATAGGGAGACACGATCGATGACGTCAGACCTACAGCCACACCAACCCTACAGTTGTAAACACACACTAGGTGAAACATAACTCCTTCAGCGCCCCCTGTGGTTAACTCCCAAACTGCAACTGTCATTTTCACAATAAACAATGCAATTTAAATGCATGTTTTGCTGTGAAAATGACAATGGTCCCAAAAATGTGTCAAAATTGTCCAAAGTGTCCGCCATAATGTCGCAGTCACGAAAAAAATCGCTGATCGCCTTTATGACAGTTTTTTTTATCTGAGCAAAATTCCTCAAACATGGCCTGTTGAGGTTCATAACCACTGCTCTATCTGATACAGGCATCCTGGGATTTGTAGTCTCTCAGCTCATGGCTTACAGGTCACCAGACTCTGATAATCACCTTTTAATACAATTTCAACGTGGACATCTGCACCTTTAAGCTTCAAAGATGCGTTTGGGAGGTGATAGAGTGGAGCTGACCTTTAGGGAGGCCGGTGACATTCTAGATGGAGATGACAGCATTAGGAGTATAGGGAGTGGGTGGCGGAGGGGGGCGCTGGGGTGACCCGCTTGACTATGGGGGCGTGAGGAAGTGACAGGCGAGGGGCACAACGCTGCCACTTAGAAAGGTCAGTGAAAAATGTCATAAGATTTATCACTGCTTGGCAGGCAGCAAGAACAGGAAAGATAGGGAAGGTTGGTGGGGAGGGGAAGGGCACCAGAGATAGAAGAGCTGAGAACGCACAAGGATATATTACATCTGAAACAAAGAAAGGAAGTATATTCATTCCAGATCACGTACAGTATGTATGGTTATACAGTGCCTTGAAAAAAGTATTCATACCCCTTGAAATTTTTCACATTTTGTCATGTTACAATCAAAAATTTAAACATATTTTATTGGGATTTTATACCAACACAAAGTGGCACATAATTGTGATGTGGAAGGAAAA
This sequence comes from Rana temporaria, assembly GCF_905171775.1. NCBI lineage: Eukaryota > Metazoa > Chordata > Amphibia > Anura > Ranidae > Rana > Rana temporaria. The sequence goes on along the minus strand of NC_053498.1, from coordinate 20,114,892 downwards.
TGATAAATGGTTTTCAATATTTTTTACAAATAGATTTCTGAAAAGTGTGGCATGCATTTGTATTCAGCCCCCAATACTTTGTAGAACCTCCTTTCACTGCAGTTACAGCTGCAAGTCTTTTTGGGGATGTCTCTACCAGCTTTGCCCATCTAGAGAGGGACTTCTTTGCCCATTCTTCTTTGCAAAATAACTCAAGCTCTGTCAGATTGGATTGGATTGGAACTCAAGGCCTCCGATGGACGAAGGGCAAGACACCGACGAGGGGCATCCAAACTAAGTATTTTTTTTTCCAGGAATTTTCCTTCAAGTTCGGGGGTGCGCGCTATACGCCGGGGCGCGTTATAGCAAGATAAATACGGTAACCATATATTCAGCCTCTTTGGCTTACACATGCAACGTTGCAAATAACATACCAAGCCTTGTGGCTCTCTTTAGCAGCAGCACCACTGCTTAAGCTCCCACATGGAGCCCTCCTCACTCAGAGCCCTCAGGCTTGGGTCTCTGGCTTCTCCAGTGCAAGCCTGGACTCCTTGGGAGGGTAGAGCCCAGAACCATGGTTAGGTGTCTACAGTGCAGACCTGCACTCTCTGGCTTCTCCGATGCAAGCCTTGACTCCTAGGGAAGGTGGAGCCCAGAACCATGGTTAGGTGTCTACAGTGCAGACCTGCACTCTCTGGCTTCTCCGATGCAAGCCTTGACTCCTAGGGAGGGTGGAGCCCAGAACCATGGTTAGGTGTCTACAGTGCAGACCTGCACTCTGGCTTTTTCGATGCTAGCCTAGACTCCTCGGGAGGGTGGAGCCCAGAACCATGGTCAGGTGTCTACAGTGCAGACCTGCACTCTCTGGCTTCTCTGGTGCAAGCCTGGACTCCTTGGGAGGGTGGAGCCCAGAACCATGGTCAGGTGTCTACAGTGCAGACCTGCAATCTCTGGCTTCTCCGGTGCAAGCCTGGACTCCTTGGGAGGGTGGAGCCCAGAACCATGGTCAGGTGTCTACAGTGTTGACCTGCACTCTCTGGCTTCTCCGATGCAAGCCTGGATTCCTTGGGAGGGTGGAGCCCAGAACCATGTTCAGGTGTCTACAGTGCAGACCTGCACTCTCTGGCTTCTCCGGTGCCAGCATGGACTCCTTGGGAGGGTGGAGCCCAGAACCATGGTCAGGTGTCTACAAATAGCCCAGCACACACCTGACCAGTCAGTGTGTCGGTGGATCTCAAAATCAGGATGCAGGACTGGGGATTTTATCCGACCCGGTCCAAAAGTGGATTTTCCTAAGTAATAAGAAAACTGAAAAGCCAGTTTTCTCCCAAATAAGTAAATCCCCTGGAGCTCCTCAACCTGCCTGGTTGAGAATTCTGCGTCCATACCCTGGTGGGGTACCACACTACCACAATGTTTTTTAATGGAAATTGTTTCCGGTACACAATGCTTTTGAAAACTAAATGTCATTCAAAAAGGGTTTGCCTAGTATGCAACGACATGGTCCCAATCTGTCAACCTGCATATACAAAATCGAGGGAGATTTAGAAATGTTGTCCTTTCTGCCTGATGAAGCGCAGACTTGCTGTTGCTTTTTATATTCCTTTGAAGATCATTTTCAATAATCACCATTAAATTGGAAAGCGAATGGTACCGCAACCTTTGTTTCATCTACATTGCTGCAGAACTCCAAGCAAACAGCTTGAATTATAGGCAGCCTTTATGATTGTCCTCCGTCCGCCACACCCTAGCCAGCAGGGTGACACCACTATTGACTGCACCGACAACTTTCTCCCAGCACGCCGCCTTTGAAACATGCTACACTGGCAGCACTGTGCACTGTGGTGGAACCTAATTGGTTCACGGCAGAGAACATCGCATTTGCAGTCTTATTTTTACTACAGGGAATTATGGGAACAAAAATACACATTTCTGATGGCTGTGTAGAAAGATCTCCTCCAAAGGGTGACCTTTTCTCCTACTTGTAGAGTTCCTCTTTAAAGTGGAGGTTCACCCTTTAAAAAAAATTCTGACATCACACAGAGTCGCGCCATCCTACCGACAGAATGCCGGTGTTTTTTTTTTTTCTCAGCACATACCTCTTAATCCCGATTTTTACCTCGCGGCAATCCCGCGGGAGTGGACGTTCCCAAGCACTGCCTGTGATTGACAGGCTTCCAAACGGCGCATACTGCGCGTCACAGGTTGCCGACAGAACCCGAACGTCGGTGTGCAGGCGCCGTATAGAGCCGCACCGACGTTCGGGTTTTTTCGGCAATCTGTGACGCGCAGTATGCGCCGTTCGGAAGCCTGTCAATCACAGGCAGTGCTTGGGAACGCCCACTCCCGCGGGATTGCCGTGAGGTGAAAATCGGGATCAAGAGGTATGTGCTGAGAAAAAAAAAACACTTTCTGACATCACACGGAGTCGCGCCATCCTACCGACAGAATTTTTTTTGAGGGTGAACCTCCACTTTAAGCAGTGACCATTCTAAGCCATCTCTTTCTCTTCATAGAAAGATTGCTGTCCGATGACGAGACATAATCTTGGACGTGTGATGCAGGTACGCTGCTGTATAACAAATAGAGTCTGCAAGTGAAAGACAAGCCTAAGGCCGGGTTCACACCTATGCAAATTGAATGCCCGTTTCCCCGCATTCAAATTTGCATAGCATGAGAATGTGACTGGCTCTCTATGGAGTCGGTTCACATATCTCCGTTGCGGTGTGCCGGAAAAACGCAAGCCTTTTTTGGTGCATTTCAGGTTTGGATTTAAGCCCAAAATTCGGGCTGAAATCGGCGAACCAGCACACACCGGACCCCTGCTGTGCGCCGCATGCGGCAACAGTGTGTAGCGCCCCCTTACTTTCAGTAAGGGCACTACGCTAAAGTTAGTGGGGAATGGGAGAGTTATTTTGCTCCCATTCACAGTTTGCTAAATTTGGGCTGCTGTCATTCCTGAACTGTCCCCGTAGGTCAGTCTGCGCTCCAGGGGTGTTGTTTCCACCCCTGGGCGACAGTTGGCGCTAGAGGGATTCTGGCAGAGCCACTTTTCCCCAGCAGCCAATTAGAGGAGTTTTCCCTCGCGGGGCATGCTGGGGGAGAGTATATCTGTGGCAGATGCCATTTTGTGTGGTTCTTCGCGGGTTCAAGGTGCAACACCCACCTTTAGGGTGCGCGCATCCAACGGACCCCGGCGATGGCCTACCAGGCCGGGGTTGCATGCTACGCGGAGCTCCATGTTGCTGAAAGGGGCCCCAGTGACTTACTGGGTCCCCAGCTCTATAGAGGAGATCCCAGGCTGGATGCCGTTCGATGGGGGGTCGGCTTGAGGAGAACCCGGAGGCAGGTTGTCCAACAGGGCTTGAACGAACCATCGGGGATCTGGTGACCGGGACATTGACAGGTACACTTCAACTGTCACCCGGTGACCCTAACTTAATCTACTGGGAGGATTCGCTCAATTTGTTCAGCTCATCCAAGTAATAGGCCTGTGGCAGAGGGGGGGTGCTTCGGCAGCGGCGATACACAATCACATTTAAACCTTTCTTCAAACACTAGCGGGGGTTAAAACTGCCCCGCTAGCGGCCGAATACCGCAGCTAAAATGATAGTAAAGCTCCGCTTTTTAGTGGCGCTTTACTGATAATGCGGCCAGCTGGAAGTGTGAAATAGCTCTTCAGATAATTCAGCTTCACTCCATGCCCATATAAATATAGCCTAGAGAATGTACAGACCCCCCTTCAGCACAGACCCCTCCATTCAGCACAGATGGACCCCCCCCCCTTCAGCACAAACCCCCCTTCAGCACATACCATCCTTCAGTACAGACCCCCCTTCAGTACAGATGGACCCCCCTTTAGCACATACCATCCTTCAGTACAGACCCCCCTTCAGCACAGACCCCCCTTCAGCACAGATGGCCCCCCCTTCAGTACAGACCCCCCCACTTCAGTACAGACCCCCCTTCAGCACAGATGGACCCCCCATTCAGTACAAAACCCCCTTCAGCACAGACGGACCCCCCCTCCCCCATCCAGTACCTTAGATCAGCCATCAGAACAGCGCAGGCAGCAGGTTCCCTCCCCCTGTGTACACAAACACTGGAGGGGGAAGAGGCTTCACTCTGCTTACTGTGCCTGTGTGACATCCGGCCCGGGACTGATCAGACAGCCCACGGCCGCAAGACTCTTCAACAGCTTCTTGATTTTTTAGGGGGTGGGGGGTCAATTGCACCCCCTTGCCCTATGGAGCAGATGCCCATGGTACAGTATATACTGCTTAGCCTACTAGTCATTATAACACATTCAAATTTCGAAATTGCTAATCATTGGGTAGGCTGCAACTCACGACCATAAAAAAAACAACAGAATTTTCAGGCTTTCTCTTTATGACTGGGTTTTTCGTTTATCACCCTTGACCACTACTAGATGAGATATATAGCGGCTCAGAAGAGACACGATGAGACGCCGCACGTGTACAGAGCTGTAATAACTGTCTAGGTGAGAGGGAAATGAGATTGGATGCTTTATTGCACCCAAATGACAGCGTCTTATTCATTTGGCTTAAACGCAAGCTGCTGATCCTGCAGAATGAGGAATAACAGGCCACAGGACATATGGCGAGAGCCGGCCAATCCGCGGGAAAAGGGCAAAACTGTATATTCAACTATACCAACGGTGTACCGCGCACTCCATTATGCCAGCCGCCGCAACTGCGTGTTGCCCAACAAAACAGGTGTACAAATGCCAGCTTGCAGGACCCATTGTGAAATATAGAAGAATTTGATTTAAAGCAACAGGAAAATCGCTAAAAAACAGAAATGGGAGATATTTTATCAGCCACATTTGTATTTCTGTCCAGCCAGTTCTGAGATTTACACAGCACTGTCAGCCTAGCCACTCGCTGACCAGCCTTTTCTAAAAAACGTTTTGTTTAAAAAAGTTAACATTTTTATTTTTTGTTTGAAAATTTATTAGAACCCCCCAAACATTATATATTGTTTTTTTTTTTCAGCAGAAACCCTAGAAAATAAAGGGTATTGTATGTCTATCCAACACAATTTTTTGGGAGAAAATACACTTTAACCATTTAAGACCCGGACCTTTAGGCAGCTAAAGGACCCAGACAGTTTTTGCGATTCGGCACTCGCCGCTTTAACTGACAATTGCGCGGTCGTGCGACGTGGCTCCCAAACAAAATTTTTCCCACAAGTAGAGCTTTCTTTTGGTGGTATTTGATCACCTCTGCGGTTTTTTTTGCGCTATAAACAAAAATAGAGCGACAATTTTGAAAAAAATTCAATATTTTTTTCTTTTTGCTATAATAAATATCCCCCAAAAATATATAATATATATATATGCGCAAAATTTATAGCGTTTACAAAATAGGGGATCGTTGTATTGCATTTTTATAAAAACAATTTTTTTTTACTACTAATGGCGCCGATCATCGATTTTTTTTGTGACTGCGACATTATGGCGGACACATCGGACAATTTTGACACATTTTTGGGACCATTGTCATTTTTACAACAAAAAGTGCATTAAAAATGCATTGTTTACTTTGAAAATGACAATTGCAGTTTGGGAGTTAACCACAAGGGGGCGCTGAAGGGGTTAAGTGTGACCTCATCTCGGTTTCTAACTGTAGGGGGGTGTGGCTGTAGGTGTGACATCATTGATTGTGTTTCCCTATAAATGGGAACACACGATCGATGACGTCGCCACAGTGAAGAGCGGGGAAGCTGTGTTTACACACAGCTCTCCACGTTCTTCAGCTCCGGGGACCGATCGCGGGACTACAGCGGCGATCGGGTCCGCGAGTTCCGTGGCCGCGGAGCTTCGGACCGGGTCGCGTGCACGTGCGTGACCCCACGGCTGGGCTTAAAGGGCAACGTACAGGTACGTTGATGTGCCCAGCTGTGCCATTCTTCTGACGTATATCGGCGTGAAGGGGTCCTTAAGTGGTTAAATAATAAAAAAACAAAACACAAAAGTAAAGCCTTGTACACACGATCGGATTTTCCGACGGGAATTGTGTGATGACAGGCTGTTGTCGCAAAATCCAACAATTTGTATCCAACTTTAAATTTAATAGATATTATACTATTTAGCACTTTTATGCATAGGTTAAAAAATGGTGGGCTAGATTCAGGTAGCCTAGCGTAATATTGTGCGGGCGTAACGTATCTCCGATACGTTACGCCGCCGTAAATTAGGGTGCAAGTTCCGTATTCAGAAAGAACTTGCTCCCCAAGTTACGGCGGCGTAACGTATGTGCTCCGGCGTAAGCCCGCCTAATTCAAATTTGGATGATGTGGGCGTGTTTTATTCAAATTTAGTGTGACCCCACGTATTTGGCGTTTTTTACGACCGGCGCATGCGCCATTCGTAAAAGAATCCCAGTGCGCATGCTCGAAATTCCGCAGCAAATCGTCAATGCTTTAGACGTGAACGTAACTTCCGTACAGCCCTATTCGCGAACGACTTGCGCAAACGAAGTAAAAATTTAAAAATTCGACGTGGGAACGACGTCCATACTTAACATTGAGTACGCCTCCTAAGAGCAGGAGCAACCTTACGCCGAAAAAGCCTAACGTAAACGACGTAACAAAATAGCGCCGGGCGTACGTACGTTTGTGAATCGGCGTATCTACCTAATTAGCATATTCCTCGCGGAAATCGACGGAAGCGCCACCTAGCGGCCAGCGTAAATATGCAGCCTAAGATACGACGGTGTAAGACACTTACGCCAGTCGGATCTTAGGGAAATCTATGCGTAACTGATTCTATGAATCAGGCGCATAGATACGATGCCGCAACTCAGAGATACGACGGCGTATCCGGCCCGATATGTATCTCCTACCTGAATCCGGCCCGATATGTTTATAAAGCATATTTTTGAATACCAATATAAACACCCAAATGTCTTTAGCCTGGACTTCCTTTGAAAAGCAGAACTTTGAGCCAATCAGGGCTCTGCTGCTTTACACAGAGCATGCAGGATAGGCAAACACTGTCCAATCAGCAAGCTAGGGCGGTTCCTGGACCAAACTGCATTGTTTAACCATCATAGAAAAAAAGTGAGGTCTGTGACCTAGCTGTGCTGGAATCGCAAGACTCCACAGAACGCCAAAACAGATCAAGCCCGTCTGTTTCAATTTATATTAAGCTGTTCTCTTGAATTCTGAAATGATGTTAACATCTGAGTACAGTTGCACTTTAATATGTTGCAGCTATAGCCCCATGTGGTCTTTCCCATCCAAGCCAGCCCGTTGATAGCCGAACAATCACTAAAAGCATCAAAACCGGCGCTCTTCTTTTATTAATCGCCAACAATGAGATCACAAGGCCAGCAGCCATGTTATTTTGTGAAGTCAACACCCATTCCCGTTTCTTGTTTAGAAGCCGCGAGCAAGCGTAAGAAGAAGAAAAAAAAAGACACTTCCAAATAAAAGAGCAAAAGCAGCAAAAAATCTCATAACACATAAGCTTCCACAATGACACACAGGCAGAGCGATACACGGGACGCGCCTCTTCTGGGATGCCGCGCACCTGGCCTCCATCCAAACACTTTCAAGAAATAAGGAAATCAGCCCAAATCTGACTGAAGTGCGGAGTGATTGTAACTTTACCCACAGTAAATTACATGCCAGAGAGCACTCAGCATGGCAAGCGCAGCTGGCAAGATAGAGCGAGAGAGACTGAGAATGAGAAGGGGAGGGGGAGGGGAAGCAACCTAGGAAAAAAAACACACAGAGAGATGGAAATAGAGAGGGAGGGAAGGAGAAGAAGAGGAGTAGAGAGAGACATGAGACAGACTGAGTGAGAAAGGCAAAGGAACACATTGGCGTTTATTTACTAAAAGTGAAGAGAGCAAAATCTGGTGCAACGCTGCCTAGCAACCAATCAGCTTTCAGGCTTTATCGTCAAACAGTGGCAGTCCGCTTATAAGGGGCGCAGGGGTGCCACCCCTCTCATCTCCATGCACCACCCCCTAATCTCCACGAGGGGCGCCAGACGCATAGATTTATTTTTTTGTTATTTCTCAAGCTCTAATTGGCTTCTAAAAGGTTAGGCTCAGGGCGCAGAGCACTGTGCCCAAGCCCACCCATTATTATGACATTAGCGAATCAGTATTCGCCATCGTCTTCCGGCTTCTCCTCCAGGCCAATCAGGACAGAAAGCGGTTCTTAAGACCGAATTGGCCAGGAGGAGAAGGCGGGGAAGCTGCAACCTGGATGGGGTAGGTGCAAGGGGGTTTGTTTGCCGCCACCCCCTCGCAAGAAATGGAGCACCAGCCGCCACTGTAGCACAGCCGCTAGCTTCTGGGTCCCATGCCGAGCCAAGTGTGGAGAGTGAGAAAGGGTGGGGGGGGGGAAGAGGAGAGTGAGAAAGGGTGGGGGGGGGAAGAGGAGAGTGAGAAAGGGTGGGGGGGGGAAGAGGAGAGTGAGAAAGGGTGGGGGGGAGAGGAGAGTGAGAAAGGGTGGGGGAGAGGAGAGTGAGAAAGGGTGGGGGGAGAGGAGAGTGAGAAAGGGTGGGGGGGGGAGAGGGAGAAAGGGGGGAAGAGGAGGAGAGGGAGAAAGTGTGAGGAAAGAGGGAGCCTAGGGAGAGAGGAGCGGGAGAAAGGGTAGGGAGAAAGGGTAGGGAGAGAGGAGCGGGAGAAAGGGTAGGGAGAGAGGAGCGGGAGAAAGGGTAGGGAGAAAGGGTAGGCAAAGAGGAGCGGGAGAAAGGGTAGGTTGAGGAGAGGGAGAAAGGGTGGGGGAGGAGGAGGGGGAGAGGGATAATGGGTGGGGGGAGAGGGAGAATGGGTGGGGGGAGAGGGAGAAAGGGTGGGGGGAAAAGGAGAAAGGGTGGGAGAGAGGAGAGGGAGAAAGGTTGTGGGGAGAGAGGAGAGGGAGAAAGGGTGGGGGGGAGAGAGGAGAGGGAGAAAGGGTGGGGGGGAGAGAGGAGAGGGAGAAAGGGTGGGGGGGAGAGAGGAGAGGGAGAAAGGGTGGGGGGGAGAGAGGAGAGGGAGAAAGGGTGGGGGGGGAGAGAGGAGAGGGAGAAAGGGTGGGGGGGATAGAGGAGAGGGAGAAAGGGTGGGGGGGATAGAGGAGAGGGAGAAAGGGTGGGAGGGAGAGAGGAGAGGGAGAAAGGGTGGGAGGGAGAGAGGAGAGGGAGAAAGGGTGGGAGGGAGAGAGGAGAGGGAGAAAGGGTGGGAGAGAGGAAAAGCGGGAGAAAGGGTGGGGGGGGGAGAGGGAGAAAGGGTGGGGGGAGAGAGGAGAGGGAGAAAGGGTGGGAGGAGAGGGAGAAAGGGTGGGGGGGAGGGAGAAAGGGCGGGGGGAGAAGGAGAAAGGGTGGGGGGAGAAGGAGAAAGGGTGGGGGGAGAAGGAGAAAGGGTGGGGGGGAGGAGAGGGAGAAAGGGTGGGGGGGAGGGAGAAAGGGTGGGGGTAGAGGGGAGAGGGTGGGGGGAGAGAGGAGAGGGAGAAAGGGTGGGGGGAGAGAGAAGAGGGAGAAAGGGTGGGGGGAGAGAGGAGAGGGAGAAAGGGTGGGGGGAGAGAGGAGAGGGAGAAAGGGTGGGGGGGAGAGAGGAGAGGGAGAAAGGGTGGGGGGAGAGAGAAGAGGGAGAAAGGGTGGGGGGGAGAGGAAAGGGAGAAAGGGTGGGGGGGAGAGAGGAGAGGGAGAAAGGGTGGGGGGAGAGAGGAGAGGGAGGATGGGTGGGGGGAGAGAGGAGAGGGAGAAAGGGTGGGGGGAGAGAGGAGAGGGAGAAAGGGTGGGGGGAGAGAGGAGAGGGAGAAAGGGTGGGGGGAGGGAGAAAGGGTGGGGGTAGAGGGAGAAAGGGCGGGGGGAGAGGGAGACAGGGTGGGGGGAAAGAGGAGAGGGAGAAAGGGTGGGGGGAGAGAGAAGAGGGAGAAAGGGTGGGGGGAGAGAGGAGAGGGAGAAAGGGTGGGGGGAGAGAGGAGAGGGAGAAAGGGTGGGGGGAGAGAGGAGAGGGAGAAAGGGTGGGGGGAGAGAGGAGAGGGAGGATGGGTGGGGGGAGAGAGGAGAGGGAGAAAGGGTGGGGGGGAGAGAGGAGAGGGAGAAAGGGTGGGGGGAGAGAGGAGAGGGAGAAAGGGTGGGGGGAGAGAGGAGAGGGAGAAAGGGTGGGGGGAGAGAGGAGAGGGAGAAAGGGTGGGGGGAGAGAGGAGAGGGAGAAAGGGTGGGGGGAGAGAGGAGAGGGAGAAAGGGTGGGGGGGAGAGAGGAGAGGGAGAAAGGGTGGGGGGAGAGGGAGAAAGGGTGGGGGGAGAGAGGAGAGGGAGAAAGGGTGGGAGAGAGGAGAGGGAGAAAGGGTGGGGGAGAGGGTGCGGGAAAAGGGTGGGGAGGGGGAAGAAAGGATGAGAGGGAATAGGAGGGAGGGGGAAGAAAGAATGAGAGGGAATGGGAAGGGGGGGGGAAAGAATGAGGGGGGAGGAGGGGGAGAAAGAATAGAGAGAATAGATGAGGAATAATTTGCAAAGAGCAAAAGTCTCGGTCCCCAACACTCAACCAGTTTTCGTATCTATACTAGTAAGGATGCATCTGAAAAGAAGCAGATTACTATAGAATATGTTGTAATCACAATTATACACTGAAATTTAAACAGAGATAATTACGCTGAGATGAAATGTACCATTAAAAAAATTATTATCCCATTTTACATCAGCAGCTGTAGGCCTCTAGGTGCATGCTGGGGGTTGTAGTCCACCCACCGTGGGGTGGCAGACGATGGAGCTATAGGCTTTTTTCTCTAGAACTAAAATAAAAGCAGATGCCAACTACTTACTGCTAACTCTGCTTTCCGCCATTATATGTACTGAATTCAGCAGCTACAATACAAGAGCAGATTCATTTAATTATGTCATTGAGAATAAGTTGCATGAATACAGCCTTGGAAGCCGTACAGAACAGCACAATTACACAAACAGCCGCAGCATGAATGTGATGGATATCACTTTGCACAGAATTGTTCCCTGAACCCTGAGAGAACACGACATAACTGTGCCGCTCTGTGTTCAGCACTGCGCTGAGTGCGGACAGCTCCCTCCATTCTATGGTGGGGGTCGAAGGTGAATGGGATCTGGGCCATAGCTGAAAGACACAATGTAGCTGGCAGGACTTGGTGGGCTTTGTGGTTCCACAGCGGCTACAAACAGCTGGATGTGACCGAGACCATCGTGTACAGAACGCCTCCAGAGAGGTCTTCTCCTATTTGTGGATTGGACTTACTGATTTTCCCAGAATTCTGCAATAAGATGCAAGTCAACTATGGACACTCTCTGCAATAGGCTTTTTAGCTTTAGTGAGATACTCCCAAGCAGTGGCGGCCCGGGCGCCGCCCCCCCCCCTACCAAGTCAGTAAAAAAATAAATATAAATATTTTTTATTTAAACATGTGCCTTTAAGACAAAAAAAAAATCAAAAAAATGTGCACTGTGTCCGGGCGCCGGGCGCAGTGCGGTATGGGTAGCACCACATCTGTGCAATCATGAGATTGCAGATGAGGCGATACATTCGCTGAAAAAAATGCCTTTGTGGCATAGCCCATCGTGCCACAGCTTCCGGTGCGATGGACTATATTGTGGCCGGGCGGGTGCACTGCACACAGGATATGTCTGTGCTAGTGCTGACCTCAGGAAGTGACGTCGGCACTCTGCAGATCAGAGGTGCGCACTGCCTGAGCCCTGCCTGAGCCGAACAGGTAAAGAGTATTCCCCTCAACAGCAGCAGCATCCACACAACCCCCCTAAATTGTCGGCGAAAATAGCGGCCGTTTTATTTAATGGTCTCAGAAAAAAGCGTCCGGCACCCCATCCCCCCCCCGGTCTTATTAACTTTTTTTTTCATGTTCGGCGAAACTAGCGGCAGGCAACGCCTAACCCCCCCCCCCCCCCCCCCCCCCCCCTAAGAATTTTTTTTTATGTTCGGTGAAAATAGTGCCCGAAACCCCCCCCCCCAAATGCAGTATGTCCGCAGTATCTGGTAATCTTGTGCAGTATGTCTGCAGTCTCTGGTAATCTTGTGCAGTATGTCTGCAGTCTCTGGTAATCTCGTGCAGTAGGTCCGCAGTCTCTGGTAATCTCGTGCAGTAGGTCCGCAGTCTCTGGTAATCTCGTGCAGTATCTGGTAATCTCGTGCAGTAGGTCCGCAGTCTCTGGTAATCTCGTGCAGTATCTGGTAATCTCGTGCAGTATGTCCGCAGTATCTGGTAATCTCGTGCAGTAGGTCCGCAGTCTCTGGTAATCTCGTGCAGTAGGTCCGCAGTCTCTGGTAATCTTGTGCAGTAGGTCCGCAGTCTCTGGTAATCTTGTGCAGTAGGTCCGCAGTCTCTGGTAATCTCGTGCAGTATCTGGTAATCTCGTGCAGTATGTCCGCAGTATCTGGTAATCTCGTGCAGTAGGTCCGCAGTCTCTGGTAATCTCGTGCAGTAGGTCCGCAGTCTCTGGTAATCTTGTGCAGTAGGTCCGCAGTCTCTGGTAATCTTGTGCAGTAGGTCCGCAGTCTCTGGTAATCTCGTGCAGTATGTCCGCAGTATCTGGTAATCTTGTGCAGTATGTCCGCAGTATCTGGTAATCTCGTGCAGTATGTCCGCAGTATCTGGTAATCTTGTGCAGTATGTCTGCAGTCTCTGGTAATCTCGTGCAGTAGTCTCTGGTAATCTTGTGCAGTATGTCCGCAGTATCTGGTAATCTTGTGCAGTATGTCCGCAGTATCTGGTAATCTTGTGCAGTATGTCCGCAGTATCTGGTAATCTCGTGCAGTATGTCCGCAGTATCTGGTAATCTCGTGCAGTATGTCCGCAGTATCTGGTAATCTCGTGCAGTATGTCCGCAGTATCTGGTAATCTCGTGCAGTATGTCCGCAGTATCTGGTAATCTTTTGCAGTATGTCCGCAGTATCTGGTAATCTTGTGCAGTATGTCCACAGTATCTGGTAATCTTGTGCAGTATGTCCGCAGTATCTGGTAATCTTGTGCAGTATGTCCGCAGTATCTGGTAAAATGTTTGCTACTCAATATATTGCCACAGCAGTTGTCATTGCTGCTCTAGCAGTAGCAGTGCATGAGGAAGAAGAGGAGGAGAAGCGGAAGACAAGGACAAGGACATCTCTTTTTTTGGGCTGTTTGGAGCACATTGTTCTTGAGGGAATAACCAGGAAGTGAATGTGTGCTAGAAAAATGTGCTTGGGAGGGGCTACTATGTTGAAAGGATTGGGTGGGAAAAAGGTCAAAAAGCTGCTTGTGCTTACAAAGTCGTACTAAAATCGTGTCTATATTATTCAGGTACGATTTTCATGCTACTCAAGGGTTTAACATTGAGGTCTATGGACAACAACTCGCATGGAAGTTGGACCAAAGTAGTGCAGGGACTACTTTGAAGTGGGCATCACTTAAAGTCGTGCCAATATGAATGGAAGTCATTGAAAATCTTGGAGAATGATGCGATTTTGCAGTCTAAATTCGCGGGACAAGTCGTAGAAGTGTGAAAGGGGACTAAAGGTTGAATGTGGGGCCAGGGGGTGGCCAGTCACATGAATTGTGCTCAATATCGCAGGCTCCTCACCACGGCTTGCATTTTATGAATGGCCCAAAAATGCAGGATGTGTTAATGAGATAATCCATATCTGCCCCCTGTTATAAATCAGCAAAGTAGTAAATGTTATTAGCAGCTCTTGAATACATTTTTTTAGTACGTCTAAAATTTTGGAGCACAACTGAAAAAAATAAAATAAAAAAAGTCGGTCTATCAAACCGATTCCAGCTTTCGAAAGAGCACTGTGGGGCCTTCCTCACGTTTTATCTGTGGGCCTTGTATACAGAAAATGCCATGACAACAGAGCGACATTACCTAGCGGGAGAGGTTGGCGCCGCTTGAAGTGAAGTTCTGAGAGGGTAAATATGAGTCAGCGTCAAGCTGAACTTTGCTCTAACCTAACCCCCAGCGCTGCCATGGTAACAAGCAAACCGTGTAGAGACACAATTCACCACAGTGGATCTGAAACCAAAAGTCACTAAAGCCTTTCATATTGAAAGAACGGCCGCCTGCGTCCTCTGCACCACCAAGGAACAGGTACAGGGGTGCTCTGAACCAACCAGGCCGCGTACAAATCTCTATGGAAATAATGGAAACGATGCCTCCTGCAACCTCCGGAATTCCGGATTATGTTTGCACGTAGAAGATTTGATCGCTGTGGTTAACATCACTAAATAAGCTCAACTGTACACATTGCAATGGAGCAAAGAGCACTAATGTATAATTCACCGTGACAAGCTTGTACCTTGACATATTTCTCATTGCATCCCTAAGTAAATAAACATCACATTTTTTCATAAATATTTCCCATCTCCATTAACAGGAAAGGTCTACGGTCCTTAATCAAGGACAGTTTTTTCCCTAGAAGTGCTACAGGGAATAAAGCCTTTGCTTAACCACTTAAGCCCCGGACCATTTTGTTGCTAAATGCCCAGGCCAGGTTTTGCGATTCGGCACTTTGTCGCTTTAACAGACAATTGCGCGGTCGTGCGACGTGGCTCCCAAAGAAAATTGGCGTCCTTTTTTCCCCACAAATAGAGCTTTCTTTTGGTGGTATTTGATCACCTCTGCGGTTTTTATTTTTTGCGCTATAAACAAAAATAGAGCGACAATTTTGAAAAAAATGCAATATTTTTTACTTTTTGCTATAATAAATATCCCCCAAAAACATATATAAACATTTTTTCCCCCAGTTTAGGCCGATACGTATTCTTCTACCTATTTTTGGTAAAAAAAATCGCAATAAGTGTTTATCGATTGGTTTGCGCAAAATTTATAGGGTTTACAAAAGGATAGTTTTATTGCATTTTTATTATTTATTTATTTTTTACTACTATTGGCGGCGATCAGCGATTTTTTTTCGTGACTGCGACATTATGGCGGACACTTTGGACACATTTTTGGGACCATTGTCATTTTCACAGCAAAAAATGCATTTAAATTGCATTGTTTATTGTGAAAATGACAGTTGCAGTTTGGGAGTAAACCACAGGGGGCACTGTAGGAGTTAGGGTTCACCTAGTGTGTGTTTACAACTGTAGGGGGGTGTGGCTGTAGGTCTGACATCATCGATCGAGTCTCCCTATAAAAGGGATCACTCGATCGATGCAGCCACCACAGTGAAGCACGGGGAAGCCGTGTTTACATAGGGCTCTCCCCTTTCTTCAGCTCCGGGGAGCGATCGTGATGGGGCGACTATAAACGAATAGCCGCGCCGTCGTCCCAGGTCGCCCCCAAGGTAAGCCGCCCGCCGCACGCAGCGGAGGGGGTCCCGATCGGACCCCCGACCCGCTAGAAGGCAGGGACGTATATATACGCCCATCTGCCTGTACGTGCCATTCTGTGGACGTAAATAGGCGTGCGTTAAGTGGTTAAAAAGGATCTTCACTGTATCTGAGCACCACAAACCAAAAACACTTTTTTCATTTTGAATAGAGAAAGGGAGAGTTATAACCCCTACCAGATTTTTTTTATTTTTTTTTTACCATCTGTGTCCCATTGGGGAGATTTCCCTTCACTTCCTGTCCTATAGCCAAACAGGAAGTGAGATGAAATCCCTGCAAATAAAGAAAATTCTTTCGGGACACCTCTCCCCCTTGGTTTCCAAGGTCAGCCGAGCTGTCGCCGAGTGTTTCCAAAGCTCTCCGGCACCCCCCACCTCTGGCCACATGGGGTATTGCATGCCATTGAAGTCAATGCAGAACAAATTATTTTTGTTTGCATAGACTTCTATGGGGAAATTCACTTTTAAATGCGAGTGCTTTGGATTGCGAGAATTCTCCTGGAATGCATTATGCTCGTAATCCAAGGTTCCACAGTACTGTGAGATTATTTTGGCAATACAGATGGAAATTCTGATGTTTAACCACTTGCTGACCGGCCGCCGTCGTTTTACGGCGGCAGGTCGGCTCCCCTGCGCGAAAGCACATAATATAACGTCGGCTCTCGCGCAGGCCACTAGGGGTGCGTGCGCCCCCCGATCGCCCCCGTGCCCGGCGGGCGCAAACGCCGCCGGGCACCCGCAATTGCTCGTTACAGAGCGGAGACCGGGAGCTGTGTGTGTAAACACACAACTCCCGGTCCTGTCAGGGGGAGAAATGCTGATCTTCTGTTCATACAATGTATGAACAGAAGATCGGTCATTTACCATAGTGAGGCCACCCCCCCCTACAGTTAGAACACACCCAGGGAACATACTTAACCCCTTCCCTGCCCCCTAGTGTTAACCCCTTCACTGCCAGTGGCATTTTTATAGTAATCTAAGGCATTTGTATAGCACTGATCGCTATAAAAATGCCAATGTTCCCAAAAAAGTGTCAAAAGTGTCCGAAGTGTCCGCCATAATGTCGCAGTACCGGAAAAAAATCGCTGATCGCCGCCATTACTAGTAAAAAAAAAAATATTAATAAAAATGCCATAAAAATACCCCCTATTTTGTAAACGCTATAACTTTTGCGCAAACCAATCAATAAACGCTTATTGCGATTTTTTTTACGAAAAATATGTAGAAGAATACGTATCGGCCTAAACTGAGGAAAAAAAATGTTTTTTTATATATTTTTGGGGGATATTTATTATAGCAAAAAGTAAAAAATATTAATTTTTTTCAAAATTGTCGCTCTATTTTTGCTTATAGCGCAAAAACTAAAAACCGCAGAGGTGATCAAATACTACCAAAAGAAAGCTCTATTTGTGGGGAAGAAAGGACGCCAATTTTGTTTGGGAGCCATGTTGCACGACCACGCAATTGTCAGTTAAAGCGACGCAGTGCCGAATCGCAAAAAGAGCTCTGGTCTTTGACCAGCAATATGGTCCGGGGGTTAAGTGGATAAAAGTATGAGAGTATAGCAACCAATTCATTTTAATTTACTGTAGACCAAATTGGAAATGCTAAATTCTGATTGGTTGATATAAGCCATTGCAACATTCACCTTGCTGTGCTGATAAAGCTAGTTGAAAGGTGTTTAAAAACTATTTAGAGCTTTGGAAACAATTAACTCTGTAATATCATATGTGCCATAACTGCATCGGCTCGCTGATAAACGCCAACGAAGACAATTTCAGACATCCGATTATATTTCTCACTGTTTATGGCGCCGCGATGACACTTTCTATCACTGTAATGAAGCTTCATAGATCTCCTCCTTACTGTATGACAACTTCCTCCCACTGCCGCAAAAAAAATGACCGTAACATCTCCTATTTCTCCATATAACTGTTCATTACACATCACGCTAATTCTCCAAATAATCGCTTCCTATATTTCACACAGTGCTGACTATACAGATCCTCTCGACAATATTAATATAAAGTCGACTCCGTGGAAGCATTAAGCTACCAAAGTTGAGCAGTAGAAAACCCAGACGTGAGGTCGCAGCCTGATGTGAGGCCTGGGGGCTGTTCGAACAGAAGCTACAGTGATACAGCGCCAATTCGGTTTTGAATTAGGCGCCCTTTACATAAAAAAAAAACCCAGACAAAAAACTAAGACAGGGGGTGTACCAGCCTTCCACAACATTTAGCTCATGTGCAGTGGCATGTGGTTGCCATCATCCCTTAACCACTTAAGGACCGGATCAATATGCTGCTAAATGACCCAAGGGGTTTTTACAATTCGGCACTGCGTCGCTTTAACTGACAATTGCGCGGTCGTGCGACGTGGCTCCCAAACAAAATTGGCGTCCTTTTTTTCCCCACAAATAGAGCTTTCTTTTGGTGGTATTTGATCACCTCTGCGGTTTTTATTTTTTGCACTATAAACAAAAATAGAGTGACCATTTTGAAAAAAATGCAATATTTTTTACTTTTTGCTATAATAAATATCCCCCAAAAACATATATATAAAAAAAAAAAATTTCCCTCAGTTTAGGCCGATACGTATTCTTCTACATATTTTTGGTAAAAAAAATCGCAATAAGCAATTGGTTTGCGCAAAATTTATAGCGTTTACAAAATAGGGGATAGTTTTATTATTTTTTTATTTTTTTTACTACTAATGGCGGCGATCAGCGATTTTTTTCGTGACTGCGACATTATGGCGAACACTTCGGACAATGTTGACACATTTTTGGGACCATTGTCATTTTCACAGCAAAAAATGCATTTAAATTGCATTGTTTATTGTGAAAATGACAGTTGCAGTTTGGGAGTTAACCACAGGGGGCGCTGTAGGAGTTAGTGTTCACCTAGTGTGTGTTTACAACTGTAGGGGGGTGTGGCTGTAGGTCTGACGTCATCGACCGAGTCTCCCTATAAAAGGGATCACTCGATCGATGCAGCCGCCACAGTGAAGCACGGGGAAGCCGTGTTTACATACGGCTCTCCCCGTTTTTCAGCTCCGGGGAGCGATCGCGAGGGATCGTCCCGGATCGCTCCTGAATCCACGGAAACACCTGCATGTAAGGGGGGGGTCCCGATCGGACCCCCGACCCACGTCTAGGCAGGGACGTACAGGTACGCCAATGTGCCTGTCCGTGCCATTCTGCCGACGTAAATGTACATGCGGCGGTCCGGAAGTGGTTAAATCAATTATAAACTGAAAAAACCTCAATAGGAGTTGGATAAGGATTTTTAAGGCAACAAATATAAAGCAACAAAACCAATAAAAAAATATACATTTATTACAATGCATAAATATGCTAAAAAAAAAACAATATCAATAATGAAATGAGGATCATTATAAAAACAGTTCAAATGATACTGTCCGTCACCGCATGCCCAAGGTTAGCGAGCTGTAGGCGTGCATGACAGATATTCCGACGCGTTTCGAATGTGTGACATCCTTCCTCAGGGTAATTTACAGTATCAGATTCCTTTCCTCAGGAGGTATGTCAAAATCTCAGGATGTACATCTCAAGGGGACCCAGATGGTAGTGTTCAAAATCGGTACCAAAGCAAAAAAGGGGGCTCACCATCCCTTCAACCCATAGGGGGGCAGAATGAAAAAGTTCACTCAATAAGACGGCACTCTAACTCCTCCCATTGGGTCACATGTTTAGATGGAAACAGGGGCCCGGATTCAGGTAGATTTGCCCCTTATTTACGGAGGCGCAGGGCAGCGTTTTTGCCCTGCGCCCCCGCAAATTTACTGCGCTACTCGCGATTCACGGAGCAGTAGCTCCGTAAATTGCGTGTGCGCTGTGTAAACTTGCCCTGCGTAAGGGCGCCTAATGTAAATGATCACGTAGGGGGCGGGAATCATTTAAATTAGGCGTGCTCCCGCGCCGAGCGTAGAGCGCATGCTCCGTCAGGGAACGTTTCCCGACGTGCATTGCGGCAAATGACGTCGCAAGGACGTCATTTGATTCAAAGTGAACGTGAATGGCGTCCAGCGCCATTCACGAATCACTTACGCAAATTACGTAAAATTCGAACGTCGCGACGCGGGAACGACGGGTATACTTTAGCATTGGCTGCCCCTGCTATTAGAAGGGGCAGCCTTACGCTAAACACGCCGTACGGAAACGATGTAAATTGCGTACGCAGGGCTCACGCAACATTGTGAATCGGTGTTAGTATGCAATTTGCATACTATACGCTGACCACAATGGGAGGGCCCCCTAGCGGTCATCGCAAGAATGCAGCCTAGATATGCGTGGCATAAGAGCCTTATGCCACGCAGATTTTAGGCTGCAGTTGGCGTTACGATGTTCCTGAATCAGGAGCATTCGTAACGCCGGGGCAAGTAAGCAATTGCGCTGTGTAACCTATGGTTACACAGGCGCAATTGCTACTTGAATCTGGGCCAGGGATTATCCAAGGATCCGTGTAAATTTCAAACCAACTAAGAGGAGGCTATGGGTATCCCTCTTAATGGAGGCAAAAAACTAACATTTCAAACCCTCCGAAAGAGAGCCCTCCTCCAACAGATGGGAGGAAAGTGAGGCCTTTGTTGCCTTAAAAATCCCACTTCTATTGAGGTTTCTTTCAGTTTATAACCAGCCTTCCACATTACCTCTGTAGATCTTTTTATTGAAATAATAAAACAGATGGCTCTAAAGAAGAGGAGACGGACATTAGTAGTAAAAAAAAAATAATTAATAAAAATGCAATAAAACTATCCCCTATTTTGTAAACGCTATAAATTTTGTGCAAAAAATCGATAAACGCTTATTGCGATTTTTTTTTACCAAAAATATGTAGAAGAATACGTATCGGCCTAAACGGAGGAAATTTTTTTTTTTATATATTTTTGGGGGATATTTATTATAGCAAAAAGTTAAAAATATAGCATTTTTTTCAAAATTGTCGCTCTATTTTTGTTTATAGCGTTTAAAAATTAAAACAGCAGAGGTGATCAAATACCACCAAAAGAAAGCTCTATTTGTGGGGAAAAAAGGACGCCAATTTTGTTTGGAAGCCACGTCGCATGACCGCGCAATTGTCAGTTAAAGTGACGCGGTGCCGAATCGCAAAAACTGGCCAGGTCCTTTACCTGCATAAAGGTCCGGGTCTTAAGTGGTTAAACCGATCTAGGAAATATAAACCAGGCATAGTTTCAAGGTTGTAACAATATGAGTACAGACATTGTGTGTAATTGATTATAGATTTCATAATAGGTTTCTTTACTTGGCTAGGGTAATAAAGATGGCTTGTCTGCACTCTGCTTGACCATCATTTCACCCCTTGACCACTTTAAGTAACCACACATGAGAACATCATAGAGTTTAATGACCGCAGCCATTTATTACCAACTAGATAAATAAAAAATATATAATGTTAACAAAAAACACAATATAAAGCCCCAAGATCCTAGTAGGCATCCAAATACAGTAAAACCTTGGTTTGAGAGTAACTTTGGTTTGAGAGCGTTTTGCAAGACAAGCAAAATGTTGTAATACATTTTGCCTTGATATACAAGCGATGTCTTGATATAAGAGCAGCGTCATGCAACCAAGTATAAAAAAGAAGAGAGGAGCCTCCAAGTGTAGCAATATGGTTACATTTAATGAAGGTACAACATTTAGCAACTTATTGTTACACTTAGAGGCATCTCTCTTCTCTTTTATACTCTGTAAAAAAAATGCTTTGATATACAAGTGCTTTGGATTACAAGCATGTTTCTGGAATGAATTATGCTCGCAAACCAAGGTTTTAAGTCTTGAGGAACGTTTACCTGGAACAGTGAAGGCTACAAAGGACGTGGGGGGGGGGGAGAGACAACTCTTTATTAAAGCCTATGGTTTTTGAGGGACACTCCAACAGGGTGTGTGACGACTACATACCCTGTTTTCCCAAAAATAAGACCTACCCTGAAAATAAGACCTAGCGTTTTTCCCAGGAGGGCTGCAATATAAGCCCTACCTCGAAAATAAGCCCTAGTTAAAAATACTAAATCCTGAAATCCACTCTATTACAGTAGTATATATTGTACAATATGTGTGTTTCTGTAATTTAAATGTGGGGAAGAGAGCTCCGGCGGGTCACAGAAGCGCAGAGCGGCACTATAACAAAGGTATTTGGCACAATTATATTACAGAAACACGCACATTGTACATTATATAATACTGTAATAGAGTGGATTGTAGGATTTTACAAGCATTTTAACTCGGTTCACACTGGGGATTCCTGACAGGCCGGGAGAGAGAGGGGGAGAGAAGACAGCACATTACATGGTAAGACCTACCCCGAAAATAAGCCCTACTGTGTCTTTTTTTGGCATAATTAATATAAGACCCGGGCTTATTTT
This sequence comes from Rana temporaria, assembly GCF_905171775.1. Lineage (NCBI taxonomy): Eukaryota > Metazoa > Chordata > Amphibia > Anura > Ranidae > Rana > Rana temporaria. Next base: position 20,093,194 of record NC_053498.1, on the reverse strand, counting down.
CGGGGAAACACGGTAGTACAGGGTTCCTCCTGAGATTGCTAGGGGTTCCTTGCGCAATGAGAAATTTCTGCCTCTCATATAAGTTTCCACTGACACCACTGGTCTTTTTTAGTCATCTGTAAGGTAGCAATTCTTCCCAATGACCACAAGTTTAAAGGGGTTGTAAAGGTTCGTTTTTAATTTGCTAAATATGTTCCTTTAATTAAAAAAATATATATTTTTTTATTTTGATGTCACAATGTAGAGTATAAGATTTCCGATCATCTGTGCCCAGTCTTGCCACACAGAGTAAATCCAGCTCTGAGCAATCCTCTTTCATTGTTCAGTGAAATAAAACGGATTTACAGAGAAAAACCTTAGTCCGGTCCGCCCCCTTGCCGTGAGTGACAGGTTATTTACATATCTCATGCACTAGCTTCACACAGGCATTATTTTTTAATTCCCACCCCTTTTCTGAAGTCATGTGGTTACTTTTCTGGATTTTGACTGGATGTTAGTGATCATAGCAGAATTCTGTGTAAGAAATACATTGGAAAAAATGCATGTTGACAAGGGGAGTGTAGAGGTGGGTTGGCAGTCTACTGACAGACTCCACCCACCGAGCTCCAGACATCAGTTTACACTATGCAGTTTTTTTTTTGCTGTACATACTGTCTTATTGTTATTTTCCACCCGGCTTTCGGGTTCTCACTTCCGCGGGAGTAGGTGTTCCTATGCAGAGACTAGATGATTGACGCCTTGTGAAAAACTTCCCCCGGCGCATAAGGAGCGTCACCAGTTTTCCGAAAGTAGCCGAACTGCTAGTCGGCTCTATACGGTGCTATACGGCGCCTGCCGCGTAGAGCTGACTGCGCAGGCTGACTGCGCAGGCGCCGTATAGAGCTACTTTGGGAAAACTGGCGACACGCCTTATGCGCCGGGGGGAAGTTTTTCACAAGGCGTCAATCATCTAGCCTCTGCATAGGAACGCCTACTCCTGCGGGAGTGAGAACCCGAAAGCCGAGTGGAAAACAATATGACGGTATGTACAGCAAAAAAAAAAAAAAAACGGCATAGTGTAAATGTTGACAAAATGAAAAAATGCCTCTGCGCTACTATAGACTCCTTAATAGTGATAACCCAAAACAAATAGGGTGCAGCAAAACCTAATAGTGTTTACAATACACAAATACAGAAATCATAAATAAAGGGGTTCTGCGCGAACCAACACACTGGTGAAAAAAGGTAAATCACTCTAAATATATATATATACAGTGAACGTGAGCAAATAATAAAAGATGAGATTGTGAACAGTCCCAATATGTGAAAGAATAAATAAAAGTGTGCAACGAATAAAACACATGAGTGGCGTCTTCAGCGCCGGCTTACATCACTCCAGGTTTCCGTCCTGTCCAATCCCTACGCGTTACGACACGGGATCACGTGTCTTCATCTGGGGGAAAAAAACGTGATCCCGTGTCATAACGCGTAGGGATTGGACAGGACGTACACCTGGAGTGACGTAAGCCGGCGCTGAAGACGCCGCTCGTGTGTTTTATTCGTTGCACAATTTTTAATGTTTTGATGTAAGCGCAGGTTTTTTCTAATAAACTACCCCCCTGAGTCTTACAATATCACACTATTGGAGCCCCTGTGTTCTCTTTTTTCCCTCCCAGTTTTGGAGCTGTATTAGGAATTGGCCGAGGAGACGCTCCAGCAGATATTAGTAAGAGAGAAGATCTCTATGGTGGTTAACAGAGAAGTTGCACTCAGGATCTTTTGGATGCATATTAATTTATGTTTTGAGGTAAGAGTTCTGGGAGCCTGGTGAGGGAGTGAACCATATATCTGTCAATTATCCGCCTAGTGGAAATTCAGCTACACTGCGACCACCATCTGACAGCTTGGCACACCATTATTGGGACACTTTTTTTACTCATCTTTCACTCATTTTTAATTTTTATTTTGATCACCTCAATTTTTGGATTCATTCGATTTTTGCTCAATTAATAATTTTTTTTGAGCCTCACACTTTTATTTATTCTTTCACATATTGGGACTGTTCACAATCTCATCTTTTATTATTTGCTCACATTCACTGTATATATATATATTTAGAGTGATTTACCTTTTTTCACCAGTGTGTTGGTTCGCGCAGAACCCCTTTATTTATGATAGTGTAAATGTTGGAATTATGCTGAATGGAATGTTAAATACATGTTTTTAGGGTGAACCTCCGCTTTAAACAGTAAAGAATTTCGAATAACCATCTCCTATAGCTTCGTTGGCACATAGAAATATATTTATTTAATATACTTCTCTGCAAATAATTCTACCCGCCAAGAACAACTATAATAGGATTTTATCGCCCTCCACACCCGTGCTGGGTATTCAGGCGCTACTCCATAAGCGATAATATTCATATGCAGCAATGCTCCCGATCTCTTGAGTTCTCAGGCAAGAAGTCAATGAAATAATAGCCTTGCCTATGACAGCTACAAGATGGATGTCTCTGTGGGAGAGGGAATCCCCAGTCCTCCCATACATAATGAAAAGACAATGTAATTAGCAATGTGCGTCCGGGGAGTACTGCAGGGAGGGATCTCGCCTGGAGACGGCCCACTTCATCCGCTATCAACAAATGCTTTCTCCGGAGTCAGAGCTTGGAATGGATCCGATTGTCCCAGCGGACAGGCCGAAAACGGTTAGGAATTTATTAGATTTCCTACCTACTGCTAGGATGGATTTTTAACCCCAGCAATACCAAAGCAAGCAAACTCAACTGACATCAAGAAAAGTAAAGTAGATTGTATGGCAAGGGGAAAAAAATATACCGTATATACTCGAGTATAAGCCGACCCGAATATAAGCCGAGGCACCTAATTTTACCACAAAAAATGGGAAAACTTATTGACTCGAGTATAAGCCTAGGGTGTCCATCTGCATGCCTCACTGTGCCTCACTTTGCCTTACTGTGTCCATGTGCATGCCTCACTGTGCCCATGTGCATGCCTCACTGCGTCCCGTGCCACACTGCGTCCCGTGCCACACTGCGTCCCGTGCCTCACTGCGTCCCGTGCCTCACTGCGTCCCGTGCCTCACTGCGTCCATGTGCATGCCTCACTGTGTCCATGTGCCTCACTGTTTCCTGTGCCTCACTGTTTCCCGTGCCTCACTGTTTCCCGTGCCTCACTGCGTCCCGTGCCTCACTGCGTCCATGTGCATGCCTCACTGTGTCCATGCCTCACTGTGCCCATGACTAGACTGACGTTTAACATGGGAGTCTATGGAAGGGGTGTCCGGCATTGAAAAAAAAGAGATTTTTAATACAGCTTACCTGTAAAATCTTTTTCTTGGAGTACATCACGGGACACAGAGCGGCATTCATTACTATATGGGTTATATGGAGTACCTTCAGGTGTAGACACTGGCAATCTTCAAACAGGAAATGCCCCTCCCTATATAACCCCCTCCCATAGGAGGAGTACCTCAGTTTTGTAGCAAGCAGTATGCCTCCCAAAATGGTCCTCAAAAGAGGGGTGGGAGCTCTGTGTCCCGTGATGTACTCCAAGAAAAAGATTTTACAGGTAAGCTGTATTAAAAATCTCTTTTTCTTTATCGTTACATCACGGGACACAGAGCGGCATTCATTACTATATGGGATGTCCCAAAGCAATGCTTACAATGAGGGGAGGGAGAACATCTCCAAGACAAAAGGATTTAATTTAGAGATATACTCAAATCATAATAAATCCAACTTATTTGAGAAAAATAATCTTAAATTTTAAATTTAACTCAAAAAAAGAGGAGCCCCCGGAATCCGAGGGTCTCAAACTGCAGCCTGCAGCACTGCCTGCCCGAAGGCAGTATCAGTATTCCTTCTTACGTCCAACTTGTAGAATTTTGTAAATGTGTGGACAGAAGACCAGGTTGCCGCCTTGCAAACTTGAGCCATAGAGATCTGGTGGTGCGCTGCCCAGGAGGCGCCCATGGCTCTAGTAGAATGAGCCCTTAATGATACTGGAGGAGGCAACCCTTTCAAGCCGTAGGCCTGAGTGATCAATTGCTTAATCCACCTAGAAATGGTGGACTTTGCAGCTGCCTGCCCCTTCTTGGGCCCATCCGGTAGAATAAACAGGACATCTGTTTTCCGGATCTTCTCTGTAGCTTTAAGATAGGCCTTCATGGCCCTGACAATATCCAAGGTATGCAGCAACCCTTCCTTTCTGGAAGTAGGTTTAGGGAAGAAGGATGGTAATACCAAATCCTGGTTCAAATGAAAACTGGATATGACCTTCGGTAAGAAGGAAGGATGAGGGCGGAGAACGACCTTGTCCTTATGAAATATAAGATATGGTTCCTTACAGGATAAGGCTGCCAGTTCCGAAACTCTTCTTGCGGAAACTATGGCAACCAAAAACACCAACTTCCTTGTCAGTAGAACCAAAGGAACTTCAGCCAACGGCTCAAACGGTTGTTTCTGTAAACTCGACAGAACAAGATTTAAATCCCACGGACAAAGCGGGGATTTAACTGGAGGTTTAATACGTAAGACCCCTTGAAGGAAGGTCTTAACCAGCGAGTGGGTGGCCAGTGGCCGCTGAAACCACACTGACAGGGCAGAAATCTGTCCTTTGATTGTGCTTAATGCCAATCCTTTATCCACTCCTAGCTGGAGAAAACTTAAAACTCTATCTATGGTGAACTTGCGAGGAAGCCATAGCTTGGACTCGCACCAGCCTATATAGGCCTTCCAGACCCTGTGATAAATCACCCTAGAGACCGGTTTCCTGGCTCTGATTAGGGTAGAGATTACCCTCTGAGACAGACCTCTACCCCTGAGAATCAAGGATTCAGCTTCCAGGCCGTCAAATTTAGATGCCGTAAGGCAGGGTGGAGGATCGGACCTTGCGATAGCAGGTCTGGCCTTAGAGGCAGAGTCCAAGGGTTTCCCACTACCATCCTTAGGATTAGTGAGTACCAAGCCCTTCTGGGCCATGCTGGAGCTACCAGGATAACTGGTATGTGCTCCACCCGGATCCTGCGCAGCAGGCGGGGTAGTAACTGGAGCGGGGGAAACGCATAAAGAAGCTTGAACTGATGCCAAGGGCAAACCAGAGCATCGGTTCCGCAGGCCATCGGATCCCTTGAGCGGGACATGAACCTGTCTAGCTTCTTGTTGAGTCTCGATGCCATGATATCCACGTCCGGCACTCCCCATCTTTGGCAGAGTGCTTGAAAGACTTGTGGATGCAGAGACCATTCCCCCGGCCATAGAGTCTGGCGGCTTAAGAAGTCCGCCTGAAAGTTGTCCACTCCGGGAATGAATACTGCCGATATGCAGGGCACATGAGCCTCTGCCCATAAGAGAATCAAGCTCACTTCTCTCTGAGCGGCCTGACTCCTGGTCCCCCCTTGGTGATTTATGTATGCCACTGCCGTGGCATTGTCTGATTGAATTCTCACCGGGAGCCCCTGCAATTTCGACGTCCAAGCCCTGAGGGCTAGTCGAACAGCTCTGAGCTCCAAGATGTTGATGGGTAAAAGCTTCTCTGGCTTTGCCCAAATACCTTGGCGAGTGGAACCATCCACAATCGCTCCCCAGCCCGTCAGGCTGGCGTCTGTGGTCACTATCTTCCAAGCCACTGGGCTGAAAGATTTTCCCTTCAGTAGATTCTGAGGGTCTAACCACCAACACAGACTTTGCCGGACTCTTGATGAGAGAGGCAACGGGATATCCAAGGCCTGTGGCCTTCTGCTCCATGCTGACAGGATGGCTGCCTGCAGGATGCGAGTGTGGCTCTGGGCGTATGGCACCGCCTCGAAAGTAGCCACCATCTTGCCTAGTAATCTCATACATAGGCGAATAGTCGGTTTTTTCTTGCTTAGAACCAGTAGGATTAATTCCTTGATGGCTTTGACCTTCCTCAGAGGTAGGAACACCCCTTGTTGTTCCGTGTCTAATCTCATGCCGAGATATTCCAACTGCCTTGTGGGCTGGAATGTTGACTTTTCTTGATTTAGGACCCAGCCGAACCTCTCGAGGTATTGGACCGTGAACACCCGGGGGGCCGTAGCCAACCCGAAGGGAAGCGCCACGAATTGGAAATGACGCAAAGCCACCATAAAGCGTAGATATCTTTGATGTGGCTGATAAATTGGAACATGAAGGTAGGCATCCTTTATGTCTATGGACGCCATGAAGTCGTCCTTTTGGAGTGTGGCAGCTGCTGACCGCACGGATTCCATCCGAAATGAGCGGACCTTTAAGTATGCATTTACCATCTTTAGGTCCAAAATTGGCCTGACATCTCCATTGGGCTTTAGGATGATGAATAGGTTGGAGTAGAAACCCAGCCCCTGTTCCAGGACTGGTACCTCTACTATTACTTCCTGGGAAAGTAGATGATCTAGAGCCGACCTTAATGCGGCTCTTTTCTCCAGATCGTTTGGAATCCTCGACTCCTGGAAATGAGGAGGAGGAAACCTTAGGAACTCTAGCTTGTAGCCTGTGGCCACGGAAGACCGTACCCACTCGTCGGGAATGTTGGCTTCCCAAATCTCCGAAAAGAGTCGCAGCCTTCCCCCCACCTTCGTGGGTGGGGGCGCCCCTTCATGAGGTAGACTTGGGGGCTGGTTTTGCTGGCTTGCGAAACCACTGCCTCTTGCCCCTAACAGCCTGTCCTCGTGATCTGCTGTTGAAGCCGAAGTTTGTTCTTGCAGGAGGCCGTCGATACTGCTTGGCATTAGAGGGCCCCTGCCCAGGGGAGGACTGTCGTTTAAACGCAGGTCCCTGAACCCTCTTCTTAGTTGGCAAGAGAGTACTCTTGCCGCTTGAAATGGTCTGAATGTATTTATCTAAGTCCTCTCCGAAGAGCCGTCCTCCATGGAAGGGAAACCCTGCCAGGAGCTTCTTGCATGGGGGCTCAGCCTCCCAGCTTTTTAACCATAAGAGTCTTCTCATATGGATAAGGGATAATGATAAACGTGACGCTTGTTGGATAGAATCCTTGATTGCGTCTACCGTAAAACATATGGCCTTAGGGACATCCGAAAATTCTTCTGCCTGCTCGGCAGGAATAAGTTCAAGCATTTGCTTAAATTGATCCGATAAAGCTTGAGCGACTCCAATCGCAGCCACGGCTGGCTGTACTACTGCCCCTGCAGAAGTGAAGGAGTTCTTAAGTAGGGCTTCCAAGCGTCTATCAACTGGATCTTTGAAAACCTGTACGTTTTCTACAGGACATGTTAACGATTTGTTAACACATGAGATGGCTGCGTCTACTGCAGGAGAAGCCCATCTCTTGGAAAACTTTTCTTCCATAGGATATAAGACAGAAAATTTCTTAGGTGGAAAGAAAACCTTGTCTGGTTTGTTCCACTCTTGGAACAAGACTTCCTCCAATAGAGGATGGATCGGAAACACAGCACTGCTTTGAGGCGCCCTCAGTGAGCCCAAAGCTGAAACCGTGGATACCTGGAGATCTGGTACAGGTAGGTTGAATGCCTTATGGACCAAGTCCGTCAAGCCCTGAATCCACCAGCTCTCCCTCAGGGAGACTGCCCCAGACTCCTCTGTATCCGGATCTTCGATCCCTGAACCTACCTGGTCTCTGTCCAAGAGGTCCAATTCCCCAGAGGAAAGGACCTCCTCTTCCGAGGGTCCGCGCACGGGTGACGGAGATCTATTCCGCTTACTACCCCGCATGGCTGCGGCTATCATTTCTCCCATGCTTCTCCGCATCTCATTTAAAGAGGCGAGTAACACCTCCTCCGTGACCACCTTAGGGTTGGGTTGACTCGCGTCAGCTCTAGCCCCAGACCCCGATGGCCCAAAGGCTCCCTGTGGGGAAAGCAGCGGCATAGCTCTATCCGAGACCTCAGATTCTGCGGGGGAATCCCCACCTTTTGTACCCTCTGCTCTTGATGCCATGGTACAATACCGAGGTACACCTGCTACTTATTGGTACCTGGGACTTATAATAGTTAAATGCCCAAACACCTGTTTGGGGAAAAAAATGTTTCCTCTACCCTAGATGACACCTTCTTTTTTTTTTTTTTTTTTTCAAAGAAAAACTTTTCTTCTTTTTTTCTTTTTTTTTTTTTTCAATCTAGGCAAGAAAAAACATTCTATCCCCCTGAGTAGTATTGCCAAAGAAAAGACTATGAGATGGAAAAGAAAACCAGCCTATTCCTAGGCTAAACCACAATCTTCTGAAGACTGTAGTATTCTTTCTGGCCACTGTGTGTCCTCAGCGCCCCGTGCTTCACTCCAGTCCTTCCTCCCTTAAGCCAGAGAAATGAATGAGCTGTGGCATCTAAGGAAGGGCCGCCCCTTCCTTTAAACCACTGACCCGCCCTTCCCCCCCAGCTAAAACGGCGCCAAATGCGTCTATAACACGTGCACGCGCACCGCGCGCGCGCCCGCCGAGGGGGGGGGGGGGGTTGGGAGGAAGGGCCTCTCTGTTCCTGCAGCCGCAGGCCTGGAGCACACGAGGAGGTCAGCGTTTTGCCTGCCTTGCAGGCATGAGGGAGAGGACTGGATAGAGCATCGCCTGGAGGCTTGCAGGTAAGCATAGCTCTCTGACACACACATACACTTGTACATAAAAGGCCCCACTCACAGCTTTTGCAACACTACCAGGGAGGTCACTTTTTATGGGGAAATATAACATATAGAGCCATCCTATCTTCATGATATGTGACTGGTTTGCCAGATGCAATGCATAACTTTAGGCATGTCCCCTGTGACCTCCCAGAAAAAACTTGCTAAGAGCCAAGCCCCGCAGGTTTTTTCCCCTTACTTACCTGCTCCATGCCGCAGGACTTTGCCAAGCAAGAGGTCCAATCTTCCCCCATCTCCGTGGGGATGTCTAGACCTTCAGGCCCTGGGAACCTTCTTCTTCCATGAAGGATCCACTGTCCTGGGCCCATACAGCACCCTGGCAAACAGAAAACATTAGGCGCCCCAAAGGTTTTCTAAGTTCTGGGCCCAGGGTCCAGCTCTCTTAAAAAGAAAGCATTATGGGCTATACCCCAAGGGTTTGGGGTCCGGTTACTGACCACTTTAGCGCGCAGGCTTTTTTGGACAGAACCGGTAGCTCACCTAATCCCAAGGATGCGGAGGCAAGCTAAACCATGACTAACACCTAAGACACTGGCGTAAAAACTGAGGTACTCCTCCTATGGGAGGGGGTTATATAGGGAGGGGCATTTCCTGTTTGAAGATTGCCAGTGTCTACACCTGAAGGTACTCCATATAACCCATATAGTAATGAATGCCGCTCTGTGTCCCGTGATGTAACGATAAAGAAAATGTGCCGCCCAGCCTTAGGTCGCCCAGATAACAACCGTTGCCTAGGGTGTCCATCTGCATGCCTCACTGTGCCTCACTTTGCCTTACTGTGTCCATGTGCATGCCTCACTGTGTCCCGTGCCTCACTGTGTCCCGTGCCACACTGCGTCCCGTGCCTCACTGCGCCCCGTGCCTCACTGCGCCCCGTGCCTCACTGCGCCCCGTGCCTCACAGCGCCCCGTGCCTCACAGCGCCCCGTGCCTCACTTTGTCATGTGCCTCACTGTTTCCCGTGCCTCACTGCGTCCCGTGCCACACTGCGTCCCGTGCCTCACTGCGCCCCGTGCCTCACTGCGTCCATGTGCATGCCTCACTGTGTCCATGTGCGCGCCTCACTGCGTCCCGTGCCTCACTGCGTCCCGTGCCTCACTGCGTCCCGTGCCTCACTGTGCCCATGACTAGACTGACGTTTAACATGGGAGTCTATGGAAGGGGTGTCCGGCATTGAAAAAAATGTGCCGCCCCGCCTTAGGTCGCCCAGATAACAACCGTTGCACACTTGTAAAGGAGAAATGGGGCTACATGTGTGCCAACTTTGGGGTCCAGGGGACCTACGGCTAGCCGGTACCGGGTCCCCAAAATCCGGGAGATCAGGCGCAAAAAGGTGACTCGAGTATAAGCCGAGGGGGGCATTTTCAGCACAAAAGAATGTGCTGAAAAACTCGGCTTATACTCGAGTATATACGGTATATCTCCGAATTACATGCACATTTCTGGGTTTTATCCCTTAAAGACCTAGCAAGTACAGAAAAATACCTTTTGATCGGACATAAATAAACTAAACTCTTCAGGGCTTGTGCACACAGCCATAATTAAAATATGTGTATCTGTATCTGGATCCTGCTGGCAGAAACAGCCAACGTAAAAATAAATAAAAAATACGTAATGGCGCATAAACTGCTTTTTAGACGTCTATACATCCTAACAGCATTTAGAAATGTATAATTCCTCATCCACGCCGCTAAAATACATTTACATTCAGATTAAGAATACTTTATTAATCCCAAAGTGAAATGTACATATAAGCATGTACATGCGTTTACACACATTTACGTATGGGGGGAAAAAAAATAAAAATAAGCCAAAATATTAATCTTGAATGCAGGATTTGGACTTTATTAAATGTTGCTGTAAGCTGCTCTAAATACAGAGCTAAACACCATGGCACAGATTCACAGAGCGTGGGCGCACATTACGCCGCCGTAGAGTAACCAATGTACGCTACGCCAACGCAGCGCAGAGAGGCAAGCAATGCGTTCAGCAAGCCAGTGCTCCCAACGCTGCGCCATCGTGGCGTGGGATTCAAAGGCGTACACCGGCGTAGGTGGAAGTGGGCGTGACCCATGCAAATGAGGCGTGACCCCATGCAAATGATGGGCCGAGCGCCAGACAGATACGTATCACGAACTGCGCATGCGCCGCGACATGGACGCATCCCCCTGCGCCTGCTCACAACCACGTCGGAACAACTGCCTAAACTACGCCGGATCACTGCGTACGGCGTGAACGTAACCTACGCCCAGCCAGACACACGTCCAACGTAATGTACGCCGGCTTGTGTTCCCTGGTGCAGACCTTTGCATGTCTGCTGCTGGGTTGCACCTCCTTTATGGGGAATAACTTTACGTCGGACGTACAACTTACGCTCACCTCGGGCGCACGCAGGTTCGTGAATCGCCGTATTTCCCTCATTTGCATGTTTGAATGGCTAATCAATGAGAGCGGCACCATGCACCCAGCCTAAATGTACGCCCACCCTACGCCGGCGTAAGCAAGCTACGTCGGCGGGATGTAGCCTGGTTTTAAGCGCATATCTGTTTGTGGGTCTGGCGCACATTTGCACTTACGTCGGCGTAACTTGTTATACGTCGGCGTAAGTGCTTTGTGAATCTGGGCCCATATATGCATGGACACAATGGGGTAGATTCACGTAGAATTGCGTTTCTTTGTGCGAGCGTAACATATCCTATTTACGTTACGCCTCCGCAACTTTTACAGGCAAGTGCCGTACTCTTAAAAGAAAGTTGCGGTGGCGTAGCGTAAATAGGCCGGCGTAAACCCGCCTAATTCAAATTGTGAAGAGGTGGGCCTGTGTTATGCAAATCAACCCTGACCCGACGTGTTTAACGTTTTTCACGAACGGCGCATGCGCCGTCCGTGGAATTTCCCAGTGTGCATTGCTCCAAAGTACGCCGCAAGGACGTCATTGGTTTCGACGTGAACGTAAAGGACGTCCAGCCCCATTCACGCACAACTTACACAAACTACGTAAATTTTTCAAATTTCGTTGCGGGAACGACGGCCATACTTAACATTGGTGTGCCGCATATACGCCTCATATAGCAGGGGTAACTTTACGCCAGGAAAAGCCTAACGTAAACGGCGTAACTGTACTGCGTCGGCCGGGCGTATGTTCGTGAATTTGCTTATCTAGCTGATTTACATATTATAGGCGTAAATAAGCGTACACGCCCCTAGCGGCCAGCGTAAATATGCAGTTAAGATCCGACGGCGTAAGAGACTTACGCCGGTCGGATCTAACAGAAATCTATGCGTCACTGATTCTATGAATCAGGCGCATAGACACGACCTGGAGATATGCCGTCGTATCTCCGTTGTGAATCTACCCCATAGCCTATAATAGCACTCCGTTTAGATCCATAATAAAAAAAAAGAAAATGTCAGAGATCTAAATGCGGCGTGTTTTTTGCACTTGTGTACATGAGACCCGTTGTAAGCCGATAACACACAGCAATTTTGTGGACTATGTGGTGTCAGACCTTCCAAGTTGCGCACCCTCTCACTTTCCCATCTTTGCAGCATAGACACTAATTACTCTGCAGTCAAAGATAAGAAACTACGGGGCTAATTAGACTTCTAGAGATAACACAGGAAGTGAACACAGGACAGCTCGGGAAATCTGGCATGATCGACAGTTTTTTGTTTTGTTTTTTGCACCTGTTGAGAAGATCTAACAAAACACTTTCAATTATATATTTAACAGATATAGTTAGTGTGGCTGAAAAAAAAAAAAAAAAAAACACAAATTCACATTGGCAGCCCCCCAGTCGGCTGGTCACCAGCCCCGCACTTACCCCATCTTTTGGGCAGTGCCTTCTTCACGGCTTCTGCCGTACGTCTCCATCTCCTCCATTTAGGGGGCCACTTCTCCTTTCGGCCAATCGGGTGGCAAGTCTCATGACCCGCTTTCCTGATTGGCTGGGAGGAGAATCAGGAAGACACAACTGGGTGGGCTTGGCGCGCAGTGTTCTGCACCCCGAGCCCATCCGTTTTTGAAGCCTATAAAAGCCTCAGGTTCTAATTATGTGCTTTAACCACTTGCCGCCCGCCAATGACAAATTGACGTCGGCAAAGTGGTTGTAGAATCCTGACCGGACGTCATATGACGTCCTCAGGATTCTGAGCCGCTGCGCGCCCCCGGGGGCGCGCATCGCGGCGATCGTTGTTGCGGGGTGTCAGTCTGACACCCCGCAACACCGATCTCGGTAAAGAGTCTCTCACGGAGACTCTTTACCACGTGATCAGCCGTGTCGAATCACGGCTGATCACGATGTAAACAGGAAGAGCCGTTGATGGCTCTTCCTCACTCGCGTCTGACAGACGCGAGTAGAGGAAAGCCGATCTGCGGCTCTCCTGACAGGGGGGGGGTCGCGCTGATTGTTTATCAGCGCAGCCCCCCCTCGGATCGCCACATGGACCACCAGGGAAGCCCACCCTGGACCACCAGGGAAGGGCAGGAAGAAAAAAAACGGGGCAAAAAAAAAAAAGTCTAAGAAAAAAAAAGTCTAAGAAAAAATAAATAAAAATAAGTCTGGAAAAAAAATAAAGATGCCAATCAGTGCCCAACTGACTGGCAACAAAAGGAAAACAGTGCCGCCCCACAGTGTCCATCTGTGCCGCCCCACAGTGTCCATCTGTGCCGCCCCACAGTGTCCATCAGTGCCGCCCCACAGTGTCCATCAGTGCCGCCCCACAGTGTCCATCAGTGCCGCCCCACAGTGCCCATCAGTGCCACCCCACAGTGCCCATCAGTGCCACCCCATGTGCCCATCAGTGCCGCCTATGTGTGCCCATCAGTGCCGCCCATGTGCCCATCAGTGCCGCCCATGTGCCCATCAGTGCCGCCTATGAGTGCCCATCAGTGCCGCATATCAGTGCCCATCAGTGCCGCATACCAGCGCCGCCAATCAGTACCACCTCACCTGTGCCCGTCAGTACTACCTCATCGATGTCCATCAGTGCCATCTCATCTGTGCCCATCAGTGCCGCCATATCAGTGCCCATAATTGAAAGAGAAAACTTACTTATTTACAAAAAAAAATTACAGAAAAAAATAAAAACTTAATTTTTTTTCAAAATTTCCAGTCTTTTTTTAGTTGTTGCGCAAAAAAAAAAAAAATCGCAGAGGTGATCAAATACCACCAAAAGAAAGCTCTATTTGTGGGGGAAAAAGGACGCCGATTTTGTTTGGGTACAACGTCGCACGACCGCGCAATTGCCATTCAAAGTGCTGAAAGCTGAAAATTGGCTTGGGCGGGAAGGTGTATACATGCCCTGTATGGAAGTGGTTAAATAAAATAAAAAAAAATAGGAATCAATGCGTCTAGCGCCCCACATGCCCCTGCGCCCTGCATTACGGCTGCAAGTTCATCTATTTCAACGAATAAAAGGGAAAAACAATCATGCAATCCCATATACATAATCCTATGCCCACAGTTAATCCAGAGGAAGTAAAAAGAAACAGCAAAGCAGTGGTGGCTGGTGCTCAACATTTTTTGGGGAGGGCGCAAACAAACTGCAAAAAAATAAAAAATCAAACGCAGCTACTGTGCCTATCAATTGCGGACACTGTGCCCATCAATTGCGGACACTGTGCCCATCAATTGCGGACACTGTGCCCATCAATTGCGGACACTGTGCCCATCAATTGCGGACACTGTGCCCATCAATTGCGGACACTGTGCCCATCAATTGCGGACACTGTGCCCATCAATTGCGGACACTGTGCCCATCAATTGCGGACACTGTGCCCATCAATTGCGGACACTGTGCCCATCAATTGCGGACACTGTGCCAATCAAACGCGGCAACTGTGCCCATCAAACGCGGACACTGTGCCCATCAAACGCGGACACTGTGCCCATCAAACGCGGACACTGTGCCCATCAAACGCGGACACTGTGCCCATCAAACGCGGACACTGTGCCCATCAAACGCGGACACTGTGCCCATCAAACGCGGACACTGTGCCCATCAATTGCGGACACTGTGCCCATCAAATGCGGACACTGTGCCCATCAATTGCGGACACTGTGCCCATCAATTGTGGACACTGTGCCCCATCAGATGCTGTCAGTGTGCCCATCAATTGCCGCTACTGTGCCCCATCAGATGCTGCCTGCACTTACCTGTCTCGGAGCGTGTGGGGCGTGTACTAAACCCCCTGAGCCATAATTGGCCAAAGCCACCCTGGCTTTGGCCAATTATGGCTCTCCGTTTTTTGCGCGCTGTGATTGGCCGAGCATGCGGGTCATGGTGCATGCTTGGCCAATCATCAGCCAGCTATGCCGCAGTGAATTATAGTCTGTGAAACGTAACCCGAATTTGGCGCGAACGACCCGTTTTGTTCGTATTTCGATGAACGATCAAACATGCGATGTTTGAGTTGAACATGAGTTAGACTCAAATACGAAGCTCATCCCTACCTCTGGGTAAAAGGAACATAGGACGCCATGCCTTTTCTCCCGTGTGACAGTGCTAGTACTTGGTGATTGTCCACCCAGGCATCAGCATCACCATAAGAAGTAAAAGTAATCTCCTATTAGCTTTGTTGCAACGCTCTAAGCTTAGATACACTAATTAAAGAATGTTTAGTGTATACGAAGGGATCCTAGCAGAGGGCATTGCCTTGAAAGCCATGGATTGTGTGCCCGCAGGCTCCGGTGGGAGCCGTCTAGCCCCGAGAGTGACTGATGCCAAGCTTCTCTACTTCAAACTAAGTGTTCCAGTAAATCTTTGAAAATTCTTGGCAGTTATGAAAATGCTTTTTTTTTTTTCTCTCTGTAGTCCCATATTTTCTCCAGTTGGTAAATGGCTCCCACACATCCTGTATAAACTGCTCTTTCGCCAAGCCGTCTCCATTTAGAGTCTCTCTCCTTAAATGCAAGATTGCCCTTTAACATCATCAGAAGAGCCCGTCTGTCCTCTCAGTCGCTCTTCCATCTCCGAAAGGCACAAGATGCATCCGGAATTGTCACAATGGCGCTTATAAATGCAACCGTAAGACTTTACACCAATTTTCTTCCATTTTACCATTTACTACCCTTTATACCTCCTTTCTCCCACAAGAGCTCAGCGCGGCGTGACTCACAAATGGGGTTATTTATCAAACTGACGAAAGGCCTCAACCTTCCCTGTGTGCCTTCTCCATAATTCACGGGTAGTCACATTTTCCATCATGACATCGAAATACACCAGCGCCTGTCTCCCAAATGCACTTATACGGGGGCTATAAGGGACTCCATCAAGCTGCATTCTCCCCTCCCCCCCACCATATGGACAATATCTAGGATAAAAGCTTTTTCCATCTATAATCTTCATTTAGATTGTGGCAACACATTAACTAAGCACATAGATGTATTTACATAATATCCTGCCCCCGAGGGACAATTGGGGTGGAAATGGATTGACCTATCAGTTTTTTTTCTCAACTGTGGAAAAAAAATGCATGCATATAGAGAGAGAACACACTATTGGCCATAAGGAGTAATGAATTGTGTGTAAAGCTAAACTCCAGGCAAATAGATAAAAAACGAACCTTTATAACCCCTTTAACATAATAATAACCTTGTTAATATACATCCAGTTTTATCACAACAATGGGGCACAAGGTCCAATAGGCATAACCCATAACTGTACCTGCTAGTCACTTCTCAGGCCTCCAGTCTCGAAAACCTCCGACACAGAGACAACCAGCAGGTACCCATATACCAACTGGAAGCCGTACCTCAGACGGGCCCCTAAACTATGCCTTTTAGGTGCCCATATGACCTAAAAAGAACCTTGCACCCTGCCATGTGTCCAACCAACCCGGTGGTCGAGCAACCCCACCATACCAGCATACAAAGCTCCCCCAATCATTGGGCGGGTGGGTGGGAAGCGCCTTACCCTCACGGCTCCTTGCGTCGACTGGCTCCTCATCTTCCTCTTCCTGCACTAGCATCTCCAGCTCCACCCCATCCCCATGAAGCTGCCAGCCCAAGCTGCCTATACTTCCCCCCTGACTACATGCCAGTTAACCCCTGTCATGCCGGCCCTCCGCCGATACCTGCGGCATTACCCTGGGCCTCTCTGTACCTAAATACGAGAAGTAATTACTGTATTTATCGGTGTATACCGCGCACTTTTTTCCCCCTTAAAATCTTGGGAAAATCGTGGGTGCGCGATATACGCCAATAGCCCCCGACTCCGACATTGTCCGAGCCAAGTGTACTGCGCACTCGGCTAGGCTCGGCTCCACCCGCAGCAACCCGAGAGGAGCCGAGACAAGCTGAGAGGAGCCGAACACACAGGAAATCCGGCTCCTCCCGGATCGCGCCAAAATCGAAAAACGAACACCGGAGACGCTCACCTGGATGGAGGCCGCAGACGAACACGCTGAACAAGACGGACACCTGGATGGAGCTGGACGAGATGGACACCTGGATGGAGGCCGCAGACGGACACCGCCAAAGCCGCAGACGGACACCCACAAGGCTGCAGACGGACGGCGGACAAGGCCGCCGATGGACGCAGGGCAAAAATGTAAGTTTTCTTTTTTTTTCTGAGCTTGGGGTGCGCGTTATACGCCGAGGCGCAGTATATCCCGATAAATACGGTAGATAAATGAAGTAAGTTTGATTCATCTTGCAAAATTGTCTCTCCCCCCCCCCCCCCCCCCCCCCAAGTCAACAGCCTTTTTCGTAAGTGGACTTCGCCTTCGGACAGGTCGCAACCCCTCCCTCAGCCTAATAAATCTTGCCTGGCCTAGGAGAGATGATCTGATAAAGCAAACTGGCAATGGCATCCTTGAGAGATGAATAAAAAAATGCATGGATATAACGAGCAATTAAGGCCGAAAAACCTTGAACAGGAAAATGGAATTTAATGAATTATTGGAGGAAAAAGGTATTTGTGATTTAGAGATGAACGCTAATGTTCACCGTATTATAATTGTATTTTCCCCCAACATGACATAGATTGAACATGACACCAAGCTGTCATCTTTCACAATGGCTCGCGAGCCGGAAAAATAATGTTTTTAGGCACTGTGATGGATGGCCACCAACCTAAGTCCTTAAAGAGCACCAGGAGCCACTTGATTTGACGCGAATATCATTTTAAATAAATGGATTGTTGATACTGTGCTAAATATAGTTCTCCGGCTCTCATTTACCCCTGTAGCCGTTTTACAGATGTCAGTCTGGACCAGAAGAGTTTAAATGACAAGCTTGCAAATCTCTCTCCTTTGTAGCAAGTACTAGCCTTAACGCGAGACTGTTACTTTGCATATCATGACCAAACTATGAGTTCTCTTTAACCACTTCACCCCCGGACCATTATGCAGGTAAAAGGACCTGGCCCCTTTTTGCGATTCGGCACGGTGTCGCTTTAGCTGACAATTGCGTGGTCCTGCGACGTCGCTCCCAAACAAAATTGGCGTCCTTTTTTTCCCCACAAATAGAGCTTTCTTTGGTGGTATTTGATCACCTCTGCGGTTTTTATTTTTTGCGCTATAAACAAAAATAGAGCGACAATTTTTAAAAAAATTCAATATTTTTTACTTTTTGCTATAATAAATATCCCTCCAAAAAAATATATAAAAAAAATGTTTTCCTCAGTTTAGGCCGATACGTATTCTTCTACATATTTTTGGTAAAAAATAAAAAAAATAAACACAAAAAGCGGTTATTGATTGGTTTGCGCAAAAGTTATAGCGTTTACAAAATAGGGGATAGTTTTATGGCATTTTTATTAATAATTTTTTTTTTTACTAGTAATGGTGGCGATCAGCGATTTTTTTTCGTGACTGCGACATTATGGCGGACACATCGGACACTTTTGAGACATTTTTGGGACCATTGTCATTTTCACAGTGAAAAGTGCTATAAAAATGCACTGATTACTGTGAAAATTACAATGGCAGTGAAGGGGTTAACCACTAAGGGGCGCTGAGGGTTTAAGTGTGCCCTAAGGGAGGGATTCTTACTGTAGGGGGGCGTGGCTGGACTGTGACGTCACTGATCGTCGTTCCCTATAACAGGGAACAGACGATCAGTGACAAGCCACAGAGAAGAACGAGGAAGGTGTGTTTACACTCACCTCTCCCCGTTCTTCAGCTCCTGTGACCTGATCGCGGGACACCGGCAGCGATCAGGTCCGCGGGTCCCGCAGGCACGGTCACGGAGCTTCAGATCGAGTCGCGCAGGCACGGTCACGGAGCTTCGGACCAGGTAGCGAGAGTGCGGCGCGACCCATGGCTGGGCACTTAAAGGGCAGTGCACCTGTACGTGACTGTGCCCAGCCGTGCCATTCTGCCGACGTATATCGGCATTAGGCGGTCCTTAAGTGGTTAAAGTGAACCTGTGTTTTGGTGATGACCAACCCTA
This sequence comes from Rana temporaria, assembly GCF_905171775.1. Taxonomy (NCBI): domain Eukaryota; kingdom Metazoa; phylum Chordata; class Amphibia; order Anura; family Ranidae; genus Rana; species Rana temporaria. Next base: position 20,074,193 of record NC_053498.1, on the reverse strand, counting down.
CACCAGCTTTTACTCACCTTGCTCCCCAATTTGGAATGCATTTCTGAGTACAGAGGAGCATGCGACTCTCCCATAGTGCCAGGGCTATCCTAATGAGAGGGTACACCTGGGCACTGTCCAGGTGTACCTGGACAGTGGGTATATATAATTGGGTACTAACATTTATAGGTAAAGTTGATTCAAAGAAAAGCCGATTGCCTCTCGGAGGATCAGGAAGGAATTTTTTTGCCCTGCTTAGCAAATTGGATCATGCTCTGCTGGGGTGTTTTGCCTTATTCTGGATCAACTGTGGGTATAGAATTGGGTATATGGGATTGTATGATTTTATTTGTATTTTTATTTTGTTAAATTTTTTTGGTTGAACTAGATGGACTTGTCCAAAAAGTGAAGAGGATCCATGTAGTTTAAAAAAAGGAGAAAGCGCACCTCATCCCAATAAGGTAATGTATAGGAAGAGAGAATGGTGGGATTAGAACGGTGCTAAATTATTGAGATATAAACATGACAATAAATTGTAATTATTAATTAAAATATCATGAAATGCGTAAAATATCATGACAGTGGCCCGGATTCACATACCTTGGCGCATAGTTATGCAGGCGCAGCGTATCGAATATACGCTACGCCGACGTATCGCAGAGCAGCGAGCACAGTATTCACAAAGCACTTGCTCCCTAATCTACGCTGGGTTCCCTCGGCGTAACTCGTCGTAAGTGGCAGTGGGCGTGAGCCATGCAAAGTAGGCGTGACCCCATGTAAATGATGGGCCGAGCGCCATCAAGATACGAATAACGAACGGCCCATGGGCGCTTCCCAGTGCGTATGCTCAGAATCACGTCGAAACAACTGCCTAAGTTACGTCGCATCACTGCCTACGACTTGAACGTAACCTACGACTAGCCCTATTCACGTACTACGTAAACGACATAAAAAATGACGGCTGTGTTCCCTGGTGCAGCCATTTGCATTGATGCTGCCGACTTACACCTGCTTTATGAGGCCTAACTTTACGTCGGAAGTACGACTTACGTAAACCGTGTATATTAATTCGCCGGGCGCAAGTACGTTCGTGAATCGGCGTATCTCACTCATTTGCATATTTGAATTGTAAATCCATGGGAGCGCCCCTTGCGGCCAGCGTAAACATGCGCCCACGGTACCACGGCGTAGGAAACTTACGTCGGTGGGATGAAGCCTATTTTCAGGCGTATCTTGCTTTCAGAGTCAGGCGTATAGATACAACGGCGCATATGTGCACTTACGCGGCGTATCTTGAGATACATTGGCGTAAGTGCTACGTGAATCCGGGCCAAATTATTTAAAAACATGTGTATTGTTACAAACATATTCATTATTCTGGGTCGCTGGAGGTCCCAACTTGGAGTCTGCTAGATGGACTTGTGTCTTTCTTTAACCTGACTATTAGGTAGATTCAGGTACATCGGTGAAAAACTTGCGGCGGCGTAGCTTAGCGTGTTTAGGCTACGCCGCCGTAAGTTAGCTAGGCAAGTACATGATTCTCAATGTACTTGCCTGCTAATATACGGCGGCGTAGCCTAAAGCGGGCGGGCGTAAGGGCGCCAAATTCAAATGTCTTGGAGGGGGGCGTGTTTTATGGAAATGAGGCTTGACCTCACGTTTTTTACGTTTTTTCATTAATGCGCATGCGCCGGGCGCCTACATTTCCCAGGCCGCACAGGCCTATTGATTTCGACGTCGACGTAAACGACGTAAATCCCGATTCGCGGACGACTTACGCAAACGACGTAAAAAATTTGAATCTCGCGGCGGGAACGGCGGCCATACTTTAACATTGTTATTCCACCTAATAGATGGAATAACTTTAGGCCTGCTAATGCCTTACGGAAACGGCGTAAAACTACTGGGGCGGCCGGGCGTACGTTCGTGAATCGGCGTATCAACTCATTTACATATTCTACGCCGACCGCAATGGAAGCGCCACCTAGCGGCCATCCGAAAAATTGCAATCTAAGATAGGACGGCGCAAGCCGTCTTATCTTAGATATGTTTAAGCGTATCTCTGTTTGAGCATACGCTTAAACATAGGTCGGCGTAGATTATCTACTGATAAGTCGGCCTAACTCTTACTGAATCTACCTATATGTAACTATGGGGGGGCAGCAAGGGGGCCCTTGCAAAACACGCGGGTCTGGCTGTGGGCCCACAACAAAGGTTCCCTGTGATGAGAGTAAAGGGCCCTGGGATCAGTGGAAGAGGCCCCAGAGGGAGGAGCCTGGGGCATGGAAGGAAGGACTCCGGCGAAAGGCCCTTCATGGTGCACCGGGTCCTAAAGTTTCTAGTTACGCCTCTAGTTCACATATCTAGAACTAGGTTCTTGGCTATACATACACTTTAATAGATCTGCCTCTTCTAGTAAGCCAATCATAGGATCAATCCCTGTCTGTATAAAGTGATAGTGCCCAGCTTGTGAAGATGACCTCTTGTTGGAAAACTCCTTTCTTCCTGTGAGTTATGTTTCTCCGGTTTCCTCGGTGCAATCCCTTAATGTATGTAAATGTCCCTATCACTCCTGCTTTACTCTTCCCGGCTCAGAATCCGACATACTACACAGAAAGGTGATGGCTCCTCCGGGTGCCGTATAATTTGGAGGGGGGGGGGGTGTTCCACTCCCATACTTCTAGATATGAGGGACTATTAGTGGCGCAGAGTTGATCCGGGACCCGCGTTCAGGCTGGCTGGCCTCGCCGGCTCGCTGTAACTTCTGCACAAACTTTCAGATATTAAGAGGAATGGATGCCTCGCAGATTTTCTTTGTACTCATAGATCAATTACATGAAAACGGCGGCAATTTACGGGGTTTGGCAGGCGACGCTGCCTGTGCCAAGGTGACAAATTCTGCAGGTTACGTGTAGCCAAGCAAGCGGGGTGGGGTGGTGGGGGAGAAGCGCGTGTATTCACCGATGATATAACGCCGGTACAGGCTGTGCTGACAGCAGCTGATTCAGTGCACGCTGCCCTGTGACCAAGGCGCTCCGCTGGAGGTCTGCAGATTATTGCGCCACGAGAGGACAAAAGAAACATGAGCATAGCAAAAAAAGGCGGGCTGAAGACAGAAAATCGGATTGCTGCAGAGCTTTTGGGAGGTGCTGCTCTGTAAACCAAAGTGAGCCATCATCAACCGATGAAGCCAGCCACCTGGGTCTTGGGCACCTATTGGCTGGCTCATTTAAAGAGATGGGGGGGGGGGGGATGTGCAAAGTCGTACAATTCATTTTACTTAGAAAGCAGAGAAGAAAAGCCTGTCCCCTGCCAACATGCTGCAAACAAGGACCTTTGCTCTCTATGTGGAAGCAGTGGTCTCCTTGTAAAGGTATAACACACCCCATACTAAATCAGACCTATCTCTTGTCATTGAGCTGGCTCTGACTCACCAGGGGGGGTTTAGGGCTGTGCTGGGAGCAGATCCCGCCTAGGGTGGTACATTTCACCCCTATGCATTGGTTGCTAGGCCACTAGAGACCGGGCTGCACATCGGTTGCCAAGATGCAAGCGGCCACCTGCACCAAAACAACCAATGCCACCCAAGGGCTGAACATACACAGGGCTGAGAATGCATTGAGGAGGAAGTGTCTGGCAGGACAATCTGGCCTCAGTGACCCCCCAGCCTCCATGAGTGCAGCAATTGGCCTCATCAAGGGCACTACCCTATGAGTGTTGGACCTCTACAGAGAGACCGTTTCCCCGTGCAAAGATATAGTTCTTCTCTACAGCATGCTGGCAGGAAATGGGCATAAGGCAAGCCATAGATGATGTGAAAGGAAAGAAATTTGCTTGTTTCCCCCATCAACGCGGACTGTGGAGCTATTGTGTTCTCCCAGCGGGGGGGGGGGGGGTCGCAGGAAGCTGTCCCTGATGGTAGAACACAGTGAATATTGCTAGCGGCTATAGTTGGCATGCGGGTTGTACCCAAATCGATGGAGGAATTAACTTAGGTACAATCAGCCTGCCCATAGATGGTTCGAATCTTGGCTGGTCCCTGCTGAACATCTATGGCTGGCTTAAGACTATGTACATGTTAGGTGCATCTAGCGCTCCCGCTCCTCATTCCAGCATCCTGGTTTTGGCTGTGGCATTCTCCTTGTCTGTCCATCTGCAAGGTAATTGATGTGGCCAGTCTCGGGGTGGAGACCAAACCTGATTTAAGCCAGCCAAGCCTGTAGTCTCATGCTTGTGATTGGGTGTGTAATACCTGATAAAGCTACCCCTTTGTCTTCCCTGCTCGGCTTGATTTGATAACCTCGCTGATGACCTCATATCAGATATCGACTATTATCTGAACTCTACTTGCCTTTGACTTTGGATTTTGACCCTGACTACCGTGTTTCCCCGGAAATAAGCCAGAGTCTTATATTTATTTTGACAACAAAAGACACAGTGGGGCTTATTTTTGGGGTAGGCCTTACCATGTAATGTGCTGTCTTCTCTCCCCCTCTCTCTCCCTGCCTGACAGGAATTCTTAATGAGAACTGAGTTAAAATGCTTGTAAAATCCTATAATTCACTCTATTACAGTAGTATATAATATACAATGTGTGTTTGTTTCTGTAATATAATTGTGGCAAATTAACCTTCGTTATAGCGCCGCTGTGCGCTTCTGTGACACGCCGGAGCTCTCTTCCCCACAATTATATTACAGTAACAAACACATTTTACATTATATACTACTGTAATAGAGTGGATTATAAAATTTACAAACATTTTAAACTAGGGCTTATATTGCAGCCCTCCTGGAAAATAACGCTAGGTCTTATTTTCGGGATAGGTCTTATTTTTTGGGAAACACGTTATTGTGAACCTTGCCTGTCTGCCAACCGCGAGTATCCGTTTGCTTTGTTTGAGCCTGCCCTAGTTTTTTAACCAGACACTATAGCCAGGCCTTTTTTTCCTAAAAACAATAGGTGCAGGAACTTAACAACGATCCCCAAAACCCCTCCCCCTCACACCCTCCAAATCACATCAAATAGTGGGTGTGGTCAGACTTCACAAACCGCAGGAGGGTCTTAAAGGGTCAATAAATACCAGGATTGCATTACATACAGAGTACAGAGTTCAGGGGGGGTTACACACAGAGTGCAGAGCTTCACTTGTAAATAGGATTGTCCCGATACCGATACCAGTATCGGTATCGGTATCGATACCGAGTATTTGCGGGAGTACTCGTACTCCCGCAAATGCCCCCGATGCCTGGCCGAATACTTGTTTCGTGTCCGCCATAATGTCGCAGTCACGAAAAAAATCGTTGATCGCCACCATTAGTAGTAAAAAAAAATGTATTAATAAAAATGAAATAAAACTATCCCCCATTTTGTAAACGCTATATATTTTGCGCAATCGATAAACGCTTATTGCAATTTTTTTTACCAAAAATAGATAGAAGAATACGTATCGGCCTAAACTGAGGAAAAAAAAAATGTTTTTTTATATATTTTTGGGGGATATTTATTATAGCAAAAAGTAAAAAATATTGAATTTCTTTCAAAATTGTCGCTCTATTTTTGTTTATAGCGCAAAAAATAAAAACCACCAAAAGAAAGCTCTATTTGTGGGAAAAAAGGACGCCAATTTTGTTTGGAAGCCACATCGCACGACCACGCAATTGTCAGTTAAATCGACGCAGTGCCGAATCTCAAAAACTGGCCAGGTCCTTTACCTGCATTTTGGTCCGGGTCTTAAGTGGTTAAGCGGTTAAAATTACATATACTTTCACATGGGTAGTGTGCCTATTTATTTTCTGCAACATAAAAGTAAAGTTTCACTTTCAGAAGCATGACTGCCTGGTCAGCACTTTAGCATCAGTTCAAATAAAAGCAATTTGTGGAGTGCAGACAGCTCACCCGCAGCCATCGTCGCCGTCCAAGGATGCACAAATGTGGTTTTCATGCTGTTTGTAGCCCAGACTGGCGGCACATCCTTACTGTACAAATATTTGTTTTCTTGTTTGCGGTTTAGTCTCTACTGTGACTAAGGACTCGCAGTCCAAAACGCGCAAGCATTTTTTTTTTACCAGGGTTTGAAAAACGGCCTATTATATGGACGTCAAGGTGTGCTGCTCAGGGCCACTTAAAAGCCGCCCTTTGTTAGTCATTAAAAGTGGTATAGCATCAAATGTGTTTAGAACACACATTGGGCTAGATTCAGCAATGATTTACGCCAGCGTATCCATAGATACGCCGCGTAAATTCAAAGCTGCGCCGGCGTATCTTTTTTCTGTATTCAGAAAGCAAGATACGCCGACATTAGCCTAAGATACGACTGGCGTAAGTCTCTTACGCCGTCGTATATTAGGGTGCATTCTCACGCTGGCCGCTAGGTGGCGCTTCCGTCGTTTTCGGCGTAGAGTATGCAAATTACCTAGATACGCCGATTCACAAACTTACGTGCGCCCGGCGGTAGTTTTTTACGTCGTTTGCGTAAGGCTTTTTCGGCGTAACGTTGCTCCTGCTTCTATAAGGCGCACGCAATGTTAAGTATGGACGTCGTTCCCGCTTCGATTTTTTGAATTTTTTACGTCGTTTGCGTAAGTCGTTTGCGAATAAGGCTGGACGTTATTTACGTTCACGTCGAAACCAATACGTCGTTGCGGTGTACTTGGCAGCAATGCACACTGGGATATGTACACGGACGGCGCATGTGCCGTTCGTACAAAACGTCAGGTCATCATAGATTTACATAAAACACGCCCCCCTTCCACATTTGAATTACGTGCGTTTACGCCGGCCCCGTTTACGCTACGCCGCCGCAACTTACGGAGCAAGTGCTTTGTGAATACTGCACTTGCTCCTGTAAGTTGCTGCGGCGGCGTAGCGCAAATACGATACGCTGCGCCACCGTAACTATGCGCGCCCCTACCTGAATCTAGCCCAATGTCCTTAACCACGGCATGTGTCTGTCAGAAATACATAAACAATTGAGCATTTGTATTTATGCCGTACCACTAGTAAAGTAAGGCCTGAAGCGAGAGAAAATAAAATGAACGATAGGTGTCCTGCCGAAAATGTTCCCCCGGCAGATTTGGACCCCCCTGTACTGCACAGGCGCGGCGCCTGCGCAGTACAAACATTTCTCCAAATGTTCGCTGTGAATGCTCTCAAACTTTCTGACAACAAATGTCCGATGGAGGATAATCCGATTGTGTGTACCACAAGGCCATTGGACTAAAGTCCAAAGTACAAACACGCATGCTCAGAGCCAATGCTAAACATCAGACAACAACAGAAGTTGCCCAAAGGGTGGCGGTAAAGAGCTGAAGAACCACGTGGTTTGGTGAAAGTTGGCTGCAAAAGTTCTGCCGTCTGTATGCAGAACAAGTTCATGGCCAACGCCCTTCGGACAAAAATCCACGGAAAAGTCAGATGGAAGTCTGATCGTGTGTATGAGGCTATGGGCCACTTTCACACTGGGCGCAGGATGTGCAGTGGTGGTATAGCGGCGCTATTTTTAGCGCCGCTATACCGTTGTTTTTACCGTGATATTCGGCCGCTAGCGGTGTGGTTTTAACCCCCGCTAGCGGCCGAAAAAGGGTTAATACCGCCCGCAATGCGCCTCTGCAGAAGCACATTGCCAGCGGTATTACCGCGGTTTCCCATTGCTTTCAATGGGAAGGAGTGGTGGAGGAGCGTTAAACACCCTGCTCCTTCACCACGCCAAAGATGCGGCTAGCCTTCGGCTTTCACACTGAAGACTGCAGGGCAGGATTTTTTCAGGCGGTATTTAGGCGCTATTTTTAGCGCTATACTGCCTGAAAAACGTGTAAGTGTGAAAGGGGCCTTCGGGTTCTTTTCACTGGCCAAGGGCTGAACATACACACCGGGCTGAGAATGCATCGAGGAGGAAGTGTAATGCCACGTACACACGACCGTTTTTTGGGTTGTAAAAAAATATGTTTTTAATGGTCTAGAAAAAAACAATTTTTTTTTCAACCCGATCATTAAAACGGCCTTGCCTACACACGATCGTGAAAAAAAAAATGCTCTAGCAAAGCGCGGTGACGTACAACACGTGCGACGGCACTATAAGGAGGAAGTTCCATTCGGATGGCGCCACCCTTGGGGCTGCTTTAGCTGATTTTGTGTTAGTAAAAGACAATTTGCGCTTTTCAGTCTGTTACAGCGTGATGAATGTGCTTACTCCATTACGAACGGTAGTTTTACCAGAACGAGCGCTCCCGTCTCATAACTTGCTTCTGAGCATGCGCAGATTTTTCACTTCGTTAAAGCCTACACACGACCATTTTTTACAACGTTAAAAACAATGTGAAAAAATAAAGCATGTTCGAAATTTTTAATGGCCATTGTGAAAAATGCTCTGGAGCCCACACACGATCGTTTTTAATGACATAAAAAAAAAACGTCATTTTTTACAACCCAAAAAACGCTCGCGTGTACGCGGCATTAGGCTTGTTTCTCTCACTGGCCCCCAATAAATTGGCTTTTAGCAGGGATTCCCCACGACATTTAAATTATTTTAAAGCTTCCCCTAATGCTGCGTACAGATGGTCGTTTTTTGTGATAAAAAAAAACGACGTTTTGAATCATGAAATAAAACAACGTTTTTGAAACTTCATTTTCAAAAACGACGTTGCCTACACACCATCGTTTTTTAAAATGCTCTAGCAAAGCGCGGTTACGTTCAGCACGTACGACGGCACTCTTTTCCATTGAAGCTAGCTTCATAACTTGCTTCTGAGCATGCGCGGGTTTAAAAACGTTGTTTTGAAACGTCATTTTGCCCACACACTATCATTTTCATTGACACAAAAAACGACGTTTTGAAAAACGACACAAAAAATTTGAGCATGTTAGAATTTTTTTTTTGTCGTTTTTCAGAAGACATAAAACGACGTTTTCCCCACACACGGTCATTTTAAATGACGTTTTCAAAAACGTCGGTTTTTTTCATCACAAAAAACGACCGTCTGTACGCGGCATTAGGCAATAGTCTCCAAACTGCAGCCCTTAGCTTGCCTTTATCCAGCCCTTAGACACTATTCCGCCTTAAGAGTTCCCTTCACTGGAACTAAGGCCGCGTACACACGATCGGTCCATCCGAAGGACCGTTCTCATCGGTTAACCGATGAAGCGGACTGATGGTCTGATGTGCCTACACACCATCAGTTAAAAAAACGATCGAGTCCAACGCGGTGACGTAAAACACGACATCGCAAGTACTTTGAGAATCAAGTATTTGCCTCGCTAACTTACGGCGGCGTAGCCTAAACACGCTAAGCTACGCCGCCGCAAAGTTAGGACACCCTACGTGAATCTAGCTATAAGACTGGGATGCCATTAAAGTTCATTATGCGTGTAAAGACAGTTGTCCCAATACTTTTGACAATATAGTGAGGTTCATACACAACACCCACAGACATGAAGACTAAAATAGAAGATATGAAGCGCTCCGATAGGTCCATATGTCTGCAATTCCCAGTAATGGAGCCGCACAATAATTCATTTTGCTGCTCACTCAGCCTGTCGGGACTCCTGCATAACCGGATAGATGTTTCTGTATGCATCCCGACGACGGTGTACCAATGCAGCCGAGTGCGCACAGCGGGCAAAGTCATTTACAATATAAACGCAGCGTGAAAAGGTCAATGCAGGTCACGGGACGTGCTTCCGACACTCAATTACAAAGTGCAGGGGAACCGCTCTAGGATAATCACTTTATCACGGCGCAAATCTTACCTGCGTATTGGACCTGAATAGTACAGAACCCGGAAAAATCTAAATATTAAAACTCAACTCTAGGCAGATATCAAATTTTAATTGGTTCTAACATGAAAAATGGTCAATGCGTTTTACAAAGTACCCGACGTGCGTGACTCTGGATATCCTGCACAGCAGTACTAGGAGGGCTCTGCTCTACTGAACATTGCTGTCAGTCTCCCTTACAGGACGAAGCAGAGAGATGATCTCATCTGTGTAATGCTGGTAGTCTTCGTCCAATCAGAAGGCTGATGCAGACTGGCATAGAGGGCCATGACATCATTGGTCTTAAAGCCCAACTCCAGGCAAAAAGGATTTCCCCATGCAGTGCCCAGAGCTCCCAACTGTCCCTGATTTGGAGAAATGTCCCTCTGTACCCCTTTTACATCTGAACCCGCAGAGTTCCCCTTTTACATCTGAACCCGCAGAGTTCCCCTTTTACATCTTAATCCGCAGAGTTCCCCTTTTACATCTGAATCCGCAGAGTTCCCCTTTTACATCTGAACCCGCAGAGTTCCCCTTTTACATCTGAACCCGCAGAGTTCCCCTTTTACATCTGAACCCGCAGAGTTCCCCTTTTACATCTGAACCCGCAGAGTTCCCCTTTTACATCTGAATCCGCAGAGTTCCCCTTTTACATCTGAATCCGCAGAGTTCCTCTTTTACATCTGAATCCGCAGAGTTCCCCTTTTACATCTGAACCCGCAGAGTTCCCCTTTTACATCTGAACCCGCAGAGTTCCCCTTTTACATCTGAATCCGCAGAGTTCCCCTTTTACATCTGAACCCGCAGAGTTCCCCTTTTTACATCTGAATCCGCAGAGTTCCCCTTTTACATCTGAACCCGCAGAGTTCCCCTTTTTACATCTGACCCGGCAGAGTTCCCCTTTTAGATCTGAATTCCCCTTTTACATCTGAATCCACAGAGTTCCCTTTTTACATCTGAACCCGCAGATTTCCCCTTTTACATCTGAATCCGCAGAGTTCCCTTTTTACATCTGAACCCGCAGAGTTCCCCTTTTACATCTGAACCCGCAGAGTTCCCCTTTTACATCTGAACCCGCAGAGTTCCCCTTTTACATCTGAACCCGCAGAGTTCCCCTTTTACATCTGAATCCGCAGAGTTCCCCTTTTACATCGGAATCCGCAGCGTTCCCCTTTTACATCTGACCCGGCAGAGTTCCCCTTTTAGATCTGAATTCCCCTTTTACATCTGAATCCACAGAGTTCCCCTTTTACATCTGAATCCGCAGAGTTCCCCTTTTACATCTAAATCCGCAGAGTTCCCCTTTTACATCTGAATCCGCAGAGTTCCCCCTTTACTTTTACATCTGAATCCGCAAAGTGTCCACCTATCACGGAGGGCCTCTCGTCCTGTGTTTAGTGTCCACCTATCACGGAGGCCCTCTCGTCCTCAGACGAGAGGTCCTCCGTGATAGGCGAACACTGAACACAGTGCTTCCTGGGAAGCTGACTGTTCCGCCTATCACGGAACAAAAGACGTAAGAGGCGCGGCTTTTGAAAAAACGATTCTGCATGTCTTAGGTTAAGGTAAGGGCACAGCGAGGGGGGGCACGGAGCGGAGCGCGGATGGGGAGAACAGCACAATGGAGGGGTAATGTAATGGGGCACAGTCTGGGCATGTAATGGGGCACAGTCTGGGCATGTAATGGGGCACAGTCTGGGCATGTAATGGGGCACAGTCTGGGCATGTAATGGGGCACAGTCTGGCATGTAATGGGGCACGGTCTGGCATGTAATGGGGCACGGCCTGGCATGTAATGGGGCACGGCCTGGCATGTAATGGGGCACGGCCTGGCATGTAATGGGGCACAGCCTGGCATGTAATGGGGCACAGCCTGGCATGTAATGGGGCACAGTCTGGCATGTAAGGGTGGCACCGTGAGGCGAGGCATGACTAGTAGGAAGGGGGTAGTCTTATAAGGTGAGTATATCCCAAAACCAACATTTTAGCTGGAAAATTAGGGGGTCGTCTTATACGCCCAGTCGTCTTATACGCCGGCAAATACGGTATGTATTTATGAAGGGTGTTTGATATTATAACTGGATAAAGCCTGCAGCTGCCAGATGGGGCGCTGTCATCCTGTGTCTATGGGTGTTGGTGGGTAACACAGACAGTTCTGTTGCGCTGTATGGGGAAGCAGTTCTCTGCAGCAGATTATTATTGGGTAGAAGAATGCCAATGCTTCCTCTCGGGCTGTCTGCTGGTATATAGATGAGTGCTTTTTTCTTCTTTTTAGTCCACACATACAGTATAGCAACATATCTATCACTAGATTTCATTCCTCCTGCTCCGCCGTCTCTTCCCCCTCCATTCCAATCACCGCTCCCCATCTCTTTCCTTTTTCATTCCTATAACGCTCCTTCATCGACTCTCCCATTTTCTTCCTTCTGCTCAACCCTTCTATCTTTTTCCTCCTTTTCTACAAACCAATTACTCCTCCACGAGTAACTATTTTCTGAGCTGTCAAGCCTTCCCATTACTGCAGAATTTAGAGAGTCCTTGAATGTATCCAAGAGCCCCGGCAGTGGGAAAATATGGGGGTCACGCTCTCACCTTCCATAGACAGCCTGATCGGCTTCCCAGCGTGCGCTGCGGCGGCGCGCGAGGATGGCGCTGCAAATTAGTGCCAAGACGGGAGAGTGGATGGAAGATGGCGAGCTCTTTGTACAATTCAGATGCAAATGGCATAAGATGCTTTCACTCCAAGTGGGAAAGGGTTGTTAAGTGCTGCGTTGCAAACAGATGCTTGGGCTGCGAGCGGGAAAGTGCTGCGAGCGTTACGTGCCTCTGTTTTTTTTTATTGTACCTGCAATAATTGTAAACACGTTCCTTCAACTGAAGAGAACCAGTTGGGCCAATTATATAGCTTTAACCACTTAAGACCCGGACCATTATGCAGGTTAAGGACCTTGCTCCTTTTTGCGATTTGGCGCCGCGTCGCTTTAACTGACAATTGCGCGGTCTTGCGACGTGGCTCCCAAACAAAATTGGCATCCTTTTTTTCCCACAAATAGAGCTTTCTTTTGGTGGTACCGTATTTATCGCGGTATAACGCGCTCCCGCGTATACCGCGCACCCCTAAAGTGGCCCCCAGTCCTGTGGAAAAAAAGTTTTTTAGTTTTTTTGTACTTACAGTTTTGGTGTCTTGCGCGGCGTCCATCGGCGGCCTCGTCAGGTCCGGCGTCCTTCTGCGGCTTCGGGTGTCCTCTTCGGCGGGTCCGGCGTCCGTCTTCGGCGGGTCCGGCGTCCGTCTTCGGCGGGTCGGGGGTCCTCTTCGGCGGGTCGGGGGTCCTCTTCGGCGGGTCGGGGGTCCTTCTGCTATGTCCTCGCGTCATCCCCGCTCGTTTCCCGCCACGAGTTTGAATACTGCGCCGGCATATACCGAGCGCAGTACACTCGTGAATCTTCGGGCAGGCTCGGCAACTGTCGCGCTGACGTCCTGTACGCTCAGGACGTCAGTGCGAGAGGCGCCGAGACTGCCCGAAGATTCACGAGTGTACTGCGCTCGGTATATGCCGGCGCAGTATTCAAACTTGTGGCGGGAAAGCGGGTATCGGCGTATATCGCGCACCCACGATTTTGCCCTGATTTTCAGGGCAAAATAGTGCGCGGTATACGCCGATAAATACGGTATTTGATCACCTCTGCGGTTTTTATTTTTTGCGCTACAAACAAAAATAGAGCAACAATTTTGAAAATAATTCAATATTGGCAGGCCCCTCAAATACTCTGGGTCAGCCCCGCTTGGGAGGAGAGTTCGGGTGGAAGCTGGAGATGGAGCGTTAGGCTGTCGTGGCCTTTGAGGGAGCTCCCCAGTCTGGGGGGTGGTGGCCTGGGCTCTGGTGCGGACGGGACCCTCTTCAAGACACACACAGAGGTGTTCTGGCCAGGAGGCATGGGAAAAGGAGAGGACAGCGGGAGAACACTGCCAGGCAAGTCCCCAGGAGGAACAAGAATAGCCAAGAGGGCTGATGAGTGACACACAGTCAGGAGGGCTGGGAGGTACGCCTGAGAGAACTGGGACGGGATGGGTGCAGAGCCATTCGGGGGGACTGTGGTGGCATGGGCAGTGAAAAGGGGCAGTTATAGCCAGAAGGGCTGGCAGTGCCTGAAGAGGTGGTACTGGGAGCAGTAGCCAGGGATAGGACAGCTGGCACTAGACTTCCATTTTGCTACACTATAGGGACCCGCGATCCCTGCCTGCAAAGGGCATTTGTCCAGACTCAGTTGAGATTGCGTTGAGTCTGAAACCTGTAGGTAGAGGTAGAAGAGGAAGGTGCGTGTATATACTGGAGTGTATATAGTTCAAGTCCCTACAGAGTTCCATTGATCAAATGGGCGTCCCGTATCATCCATTCCCTATCCAAGTTCAATTTCCCTATTAAAATATAAAGGCAAACAAAGCTGCAAGGACTGTTTCTTGTCTCTGAGTGACTGGAAATTCGTGTGCCTGGCTGTGCAGGGTGAGAGATGACCACATTTATCTGTGGCCTCTACAGGGTACTGCTACATAGGGAATCCTGGTTGAGAATTGCTACTTTAAACTAAAGGAGATAGCAATGGCTACAATATCTTCAATACTTATTCAACAAAGAGGCATTTAGCCAATGTTCCCTAGACCAGTGGTCGCCAACCTTTCGGACCTCACGGACCACTAAACTCACTATTTTGAATCCGTTGACCACTAACATGTATTTTACATGCCTTATACACACACAATGCTCTGGCTCTCTGCTCCCTCCCCCTGGATCACACTGCAGCCTTATACACACACAATGCGCTGGCTTCCTGCCACCCTCCTCCTGGATCACACTGCTGCCTCATACACACAATGCTCCAGCTGTCTGCCCCCCATCCCCCTGGATTACACTACTGCCTCATACACACAATGCTCCGGCTTCCTGTCCCCCTCCTCCTGGATCACACTGCTGCCTTATACACACACACAATGCTTCAGCTGTCCGTTCCCCTCCTCCTGGATCACACTGCTGCCTCATACACACAATGCTCTGGCTGTCTGCCCCCCTCCTCCTGGATCACATTGCTGCCTTATACACGCAATGCTCAGGATCTCTGGCTCCCCCCTTCCCGGATTACACTGCTGCCTTATACACACAATGCTCTGGCTGTATGCCCCCCTCCTCCTGGATCACACTGCTGCCTTATACACGCAATGCTCAGGATCTCTGGCTCCCCCCCTTCCCGGATTACACTGCTGCCTTATACACACAATGCTCTGGCTCTCTGCCCCCCTCCCCCTGGATAACACTGCTGCCTTATACACACACACAATGCTTCAGCTGTCCGTTCCCCTCCTCCTGGATCACACTGCTGCCTCATACACACAATGCTCTGGCTGTATGCCCCCCTCCTCCTGGATCACATTGCTGCCTTATACACGCAATGCTCAGGATCTCTGGCTCCCCCCCTTCCCGGATCACACTGCTGCCTTATACACACAATGCTCTGGCTGTCTGCCCCCCTCCTCCTGGATCACACTGCTGCCTTATACACGCAATGCTCAGGATCTCTGGCTCCCCCCCCTCCCAGATCACACTACTGCCTTACACATAATGTTCTGGCTCTCTGCCCCCCTTCCCCTGGATCACACTGCTGCCTTTTACACACACAATGCTTCAGCTGTCCGTTCCCCTCCTCCTGGATCACACTGCTGCCTCATACACACAATGCTCTGGCTGTCTGCCCCCTCCTCCTGGATCACACTTCTGCCTTATACACACAATGCAGAAAAAAACAGAAGTCGCGCGACTTCTGTTTTTTCTGTATTTGCTATATATGTTGTATAACATTTTTGAGTCGCAGCTCACATTCATTGTTAATTTATGGTATGCGCAGTATTTTTTCCATGTTATACACACAATGCTCAGTATCTCTGGCTCCCCTCCTTCCCGGATCACACTGCTGCCTTATATATGCAATGCTCAGGATCTCTGGCTCCTCCCCTTCCCGGATCACACTACTGCCTTATACACACAATGCTCTGGCTGTCTGCCCCCCTCCTCCTCCTGGATCACACTGCTGCCTTATACACGCAATGCTCAGGATCTCTGGCTCCCCCCCTCCCGGATCACACTACTGCCTTATACACACAATGCTCTGGCTGTCTGCCCCCTCCCCTGGATCACACTGCTGCCTTATACACACACAATGCTCAGGATCTCTGGCTCCCCCCCTCCCAGATCACACTACTGCCTTACACATAATGTTCTGGCTCTCTGCCCCCCTCCGCCTGGATCACACTGCTGCCTTATACACACAATGCTCCAGCTGCCTGTCCCCCTCCTTCTGGATCACACTGGTCCTTTATAAACACAATGCTGCGGCTCTCTTGGTTGGTGACCTCTGCCCTAAAACACAAGCATACCTAGGCACCCCCCAAAAAAATTAAATAAAAAAGGAAGAGTGAACTCCAACAGGTATAAATCACCTAATCCAGTTATGTTGAATAGCTCATCTCACAGTCTTGTAGGAAGACAAGTAATTCCTTATTTTAAAAAGAATAATCTCCTCTTATATACTTATGTTGGCAGATATCTTTATTTTTTATTTTACTGCATCCATAAATCCTAGACAAAGCTCTTCTGAGTCCTAACTGAATGAAAGTCTTCTCTCCCCAACGTGTAAATATGGAAGAATAAGAACATATTTTTTCTGATATGTTCCAAATTTGATACACATCTCTTCTGCAATACAAATACTAATATCTCTACAATTTATGAGAATATTCCACCATTTCTTGTGACCTTGAGGGTTTGATAAAGCTCTTCCATCGTTTTTTAATACAAAATGAAACACAGAAAGATGTAGATCAAAAACATTGCCCTCTGGGTGATCTATGTACATTGCAGGGATTTTAACAAACTTTGTTGCAGATTCCTACCTCTTGTTAATCTGCAGAAACAGCTGTTTGTTTATCTGTGTCCATGTGCAGAGTGAATGTGAATGGGAGTGACTTTATAGTTATCAATCAGCTGCAGGACTTTGAGGAAAGCTGCAGGGTCTGCATCCCTTTTGACGCGATTCCACCTTTGGGAGTATCTCACCAAAAATTCAATTTTTGTTGCAGGGGATGCTCAAAATCGAATTTGCATCTTAGTGCAGACTTCTGGGGAAATCAACAAGCCAATCACACAAGTAGGAAATTAGATATCTGGGGGATGTTCTGTATTCCATATGTATACAGAACGCCTCCAGGTAGCTGCATTGCATTTTACAGAAAATTACAGTGCGGCGGATCGAAAAAAGGAAAGGTCATTTTTAATAATATTAAATTGCAATTGTATACGCTATATTATAATATAATGTGGAATACCGCGCTGAATGAATATGAAAGTATTTTTACTGTAGCTGCCCGCACTACAATTGACAAAACATTGCGATCAAACTAATATATAAAAACAAATTATATTTTTATAAATATATATATATATATATATATATATATATATATATATATATTTTAATATATATATATATATATATATATATATATATATATATATATATATTTTAATATATATATATATATATATATATATAAATATATATATATATAAATATATATATATATAAATATATATATATATAAATATATATATATATAAATATATAAATATATATATATATAAATATATAAATATATATATATATATATATATATATATATATATATATATATATATATATATATATATATATATATATATATAAATATATATAAATATATATATATAAATATATATATATATATATAAATATATATATATATATAAATATATATATATATATATATATATATATATAAATATATATATATATATATATATATATATATATAAATATATATATATATATATATATATATATATATATATATATATATATATATATATATATATATATATATATATATATATATATATATAATATATATATATTTTCTTTTTTTACCCTTAAAACGATTGTATACCCGCTGACACATGTTTTTTTTACCCTGAAATAGCTCATTATGAAATACTTCCCTCGGAACAAGGCGTCGGATCAGTGGCAGTGCATCCATAGTGGGCGCAGGAGCGCCACCCCCTCTCTCTTGCACCCGTCACTCAACAATACATAAATTCATGCATTGCATAAATCTATGTATTGTCGCCGCCGCCACCCACTATTCAGGTGGCCAGCCCCCTATTGAGCGTCGGCCATCTGAATAACAGCGGTCGGGGTGTTTTGGAAGTGTCCATCAGAGCCAGCGGCTCTGATAGGCATCCCGATTACAGCCTGTGGGCTCTATGCGGCTTCCAAATGGTTAACCAGAGGGCGCACAGGGTGTGCGTTCCCTGGTTAACGCTGACACGCGTCTCAGCCAATCAGGTTCACGGAGTCGGGTTACTGGTCACCTGATTGGCTGAAGCGACATAGAAGGCTGAAGACATCGAGTGAGCGTGGAGGAGGATGGCTGACCCGAGAAAAGGTAAGTGCCGGGCAAGGGAGGCAAACTGGCGGCATTTTACGGGGCAAACTGGTGGCAATTGATGTGCACAGTGGCAAAAATTGATGGGCACAGTGGCAAAAATTGATGGGCACAGTGGCTGCGTTAGAAGGCACAGTGGCTGCTATAGACGGCACAGTGGCTGCTATAGACGGCACAGTGGCTGCTATAGACGGCACAGTGGCTGCTATAGACGGCACAGTGGCTGCTATAGACGGCACAGTGGCTGCTATAGACGGCACAGTGGCTGCTATAGACGGCACAGTGGCTGCTATAGACGGCACAGTGGCTGCTATAGACGGCACAGTGGCTGCTATAGACGGCACAGTGGCTGCAATTGACGGCACAGTGGCTGCAATTGACGGCACAGTGGCTGCAATTGACGGCACAGTGGCTGCAATTGATGGCACAGTGGCTGCAATTGACGGCACAGTGGCTGCAATTGACGGCACAGTGGCTGCAATTAATGGCACAGTGGCTGCAATTGACGGCACAGTGGCTGCAATTGACGGCACAGTGGCTGCAATTGACGGCACAGTGGCTGCAATTGACGGCACAGTGGCTGCAATTAATGGCACAGTGGCTGCAATTGATGGCACAGTGGCTGCAAATGATGGCACAGTGGCTGCGTTTGATGGCACAGTGGCTGCAAATGATGGCACAGTGGCTGCAAATGATGGCACAGTGGCTGCAAATGATGGCACAGTGGCTGCAATTGATGGCACAGTGGCTGCAATTGATGGCACAGTGGCTGCAATTGATGGCACAGTGGCTGCAATTGATGGCACAGTGGCTGCAATTGATGGCACAGTGGCTGCAATTGATGGCACAGTGGCTGCAATTGATGGCACAGTGGCTGCAATTGATGGCACAGTGGCTGCAATTGATGGCACAGTGGCTGCAATTGATGGCACAGTGGCTGCAATTGATGGGCACAATGGCTGCAATTGATGGCATAGTGGCGGCAATTGATGGCACAGTGGCGACAATTGATGGCACAGTGAGGCTGCAATTGATGTGTTTTTTTTCGTTTGTTTGCCCCCCCCCCAAAAAAATTTGAGCATCAGCCGCCACTGCGGACACTCACCTGGTCCACGCCGAGGTAGCCGACATGTTGCCTCGGCGTGTCTTCCGGGTATCGCAGCTCCAGCGCTGTGAGTGGCTGGAGCCGCGATGTTGTCACTCCCGCCCATGCGCGTGGGAGACTTCTTTCCGGCAAGGTCCGGCATCTGCCGGGCCTTAAGCCGAGAATCCCCTGTGTGGATGCGCCGCTAAAAGCAAAACCTGCATATTAGATTATTAAATATGGCTGTCCCCATGTACATACTATATCTAATTTTTAAATACGTACTGTATAGGAGTATTTTTTTTTTTTTTTTAAAAACACACACACACACATTTTATATGCATGCTAAAAAAAAAACACACACACTATAAAGTCCCCTTAAATTGTTTTACTTTAAACATATTTCCAGGTCACTATACTGTATTTTTTCATCTTATCATATGAAAAGTAAGGAAATAAAATGCTATTGTAATATCTTCATTCAGAAGGCCATTGTAATGTATAACCTCGGATGAGTAGATTTCTAACTCAAGCTGTCGCCTATTAATTGCTCTATCTTGCAGACAGACACTTCAGGTCATCTGCGGAAGACAATCTTCACTGTATCGAGTGTCGCGCTGCGCAGACAGTCCTGTGAGGTCTCCAGATCATCCGTTCTACATCTGCCTTGAAGTCAAAAGATCAGTCCCTTAATGACCTGAGAATGTCTGGGATTAGTCAAATCTCAGCCAACCGCATTCCAGGGGGCCTGATCTTCAGAAACCTCCCTGACCGCATAATGAGAGGACAATGCATAAAGTCAATTGTTAACCCGCTTACCGCAATCCTCCACCTGTACTCGCCAAAATCTTTACCGGTCATTCGCCTTTTGTTTTTTTCAATGCTTCAAAGACAATGGCCCAGATTCAGGTACATTTGCGCGATATTTTTGCGGGGGAGCAGGGCAACGATTTTGCCCTGCGCCCCCGCAAATATTTTTCGCAGCCCTCGATTCACATGGCAGTAGCTCCGTAAATTGCGAGGGCGTGCCGGCAAAATTGCCCGGCGTAAGCGCGCGCAACGTAAATGATCCCGCCGGGGGCGGGAATCATTTAAATTAGGCGCGCTCCCGCGCCGAGCGTACAGCGCATTCTCCGTCGGGAAACTTTCCCGACGTGCATTGCGGCAAATGACGTCGCAAGGACGTCATTTGCTTCAAAGTGAACGTGAATGGCGTCCAGCGCCATTCACGAATCACTTACGCAAACGACGTGAAATTTAAATTTCACGTCGCGGGAGCGGCGGCTATACTTTAGCATTGGCTGCCCCTACTATTAGAAGGGGCAGCCTTGCGCTAAAGTTGCCGTACGGAAACTCCGTACCTGGCTTGCGCAGGGCCCGCGCAAGTTTGTGAATCAGTGGTAGTATGCAATTTGCATACTACACGCTGATCACAATGGGAGCGCCCCCTAGCGGCCCACGCAAGAATGCAGCCTAAAATCTGCGTGGCATAAGAGCCTTATGCCGCGCAGATTTTAGGCTGCAGTCGGTGTAACGAGGTTCCTGAATCAGGAGCACTCGTTACACCGGAGCAAGTAAGCAATTGCGCAGTGTAACCTATGGTTACACGGAGCAAGTAAGCAATTGCGCCGTGTAACCTATGGTTACACGGGCGCAATTGCTTCTTGAATCTGGGCCAATGCTGCTTCTGCTCAAGTGTGTAAGGCTGGCCATAGATGATATGATTTCCTTTCCTTCCAACATGGGTGGAAGGAAAGAAAAATCGCTCAATTTCCCTATCAACAGAGTCAGGGTTGGTGGGGAAATGCCTCCCACTGCGCTATTGTATTCTGCCAGGTGGGGTTGCAGAGAACATTCCTGGCCGGCATTCAGTGGGCCAGATTCAGGTAGGGGCGCGCAAAACTGCAGCGGCGTAACGTATGACATTTACGTTACGCGGCCGCAAGTTTTACAGGCAAGTGCTTGATTCACAAAGCACTTGCCTGTAAAGTTGCGGCGGTGTAGCGTAAAAGGGGCCGGCGTAAGCACGCGTAATTCAAATGATCCCGTAGGGGGCGTGGATCATTTAAATTAGTCATTGGTGTCGACGTCCAGCGCCATTCACGGACGACTTACGCAAACGACGTAAAATTTTGAAATCGCGACGCGGAAACGACGTCCATACTTAACATTGGCTGCGCCTCCTAATAGCAGGAGCAGCCTTATGGCGCAAACGACGTAAAAAACGAGCGCCGGCCGCACGTACATTTGTGAATCGGCGTAAGTATGCAATTTGCATACTCTACGCTGACAACTACGGGTGCGCCACCTAGCGGCCAGCGTCAGAATGCACCCTAAGATACGACGGCATAAGAGACTTATGCCAGTCGTATCTTAGGCTACAGTCGGCGTATCTAGCTTTCTGAATATAGAAAGGAGATACGCCGGCGCTACTTAGAAATTACGCTGCGTATCTATGGATACGCAGGCGTAATTGCTCTCTGAATCTGCCCCAGTGGTTACTGCTATCCGCTAGAGCAGTGATGGTGAACTTTGGCACCCCAGATGTTTTGGAACTACATTTCCCATGATGCTCAACTACACTGCAGAGTGCATGAGCATCATGGGAAATGTAGTTCCAAAACATCTGGGGTGCCAAGGTTCCCCATCACTGGGCTAGAGCCACTGGCAGTAACTGTTTGTAGAGAAATCCAACATGCTCGTTATACCCAAGTTGATCGATCGGCCAACTTGGGTACAAATCAGCTTGCCCTTACATGGTCCGAATCTCAACCCTATATGGCCACCTTAACTGTAGTCATAGCAGATTACATGACTGCTTTGGGGTCCATGGGCAGAAGGGGTACAGCACTGTCTTGCTACATAGTGACTTATGCAAGGAGCTTTAGGAGCAAAAAGATTTAAATTATACACACAATGCTCTCTGCCCCCCTCCCCCGGATCACACTGCTGCCTTATACACACAATGATCCAGCTCTCTGCCCTCACCGCACTCTACATCACACTGCTGCCTTACAAAGACTCAACATTGGATTCCACCTCCTAATCCAGCCATGTGCTGGAGCTCCGTGCTCCATCCCAGATCTGTGATCAGCACTGCCATTGGCCCTTCCCACCTTCTTTACCCCCCACTCTCTGCACAACTCCTGGTGCCTTCCTCAGAGATTAGAGGGAAAGAACTACAGAGGAGGCATCGGGTATCAATGTGCGCTGGGAGTATTGACTGTCCACGCATTGAGAACACAACACTGGAACCAACATTGGGTGGGATATAGATCAGCCACAATGTTGATTTGCGGCAGAACCCCCATGGGACCACCAAAATGTTATTGTGAACCATCAGTGGTCCACAGACCACCGGTTGACAACCACTGGCCTAGCAGGTTTTGTTTAAGTTGGTGACATCTATTCTGCACTAGTCATGGCTTGCTAGGAAGGATGGTGGCATCAGGGCCGGCCCTATGATGGGACCGGGTGGTACCATGGGTACCAGGCAGCACTTTTAGGGGGGCAGCATTCTGCCGCCCGCCAGACAGCTGGAGGGGAGCAGTCTGCGAGTGAGAAAGGCAGGCGCCGCTCCCTCTGAGGAACCTGTTGTGCCGAGAATGGTTGCCCTTCGGAATCTGTTCCCCCTAGCTCTCGGCTCCGATCGGAACTCCGCCTCTCCAGCCCTCTGCATTGCAGCTCCCTCCTACTCTACCCACAAATTCTTATGATCCTAATACCACCCCGTCCCCGTGTGTGTCCCCGGTACAATGTTATTACTCATTATGGCAGATTGGATAGCAGCGTTTGCCCCCGGGAGACAGCCTGTGTACAGGATATATCTATGCCTATGTGGTTCGGATGACTGACTATTTTCCTCTTTTGTCTGTCCTGAAGAAGCCTCATGGCGAAACGCGTAGACGCACAGGGGACATTTATAGGCAACATACATACCTGACATCTTATATGGTTTTCTTTTTAATGTTGTTTTATGTAACTACTTTGTAATAAAATTATATATTTTTTGCTATTCCTGTCTGTGTTGCCTATAAAGTCCGACCATTGGTTGCTTTCCTTAAAGGAGTTCTCTGAGCTAAAACTTTTAACCCCCGCTGTGCCCGGGCTGTAAAACTATACAAAATAAACTTTCACTTACCTGCCTACGATCCCCCGTTGTTCCGATATCGCCGTCCTGTTCTCTGGTCCCGGTCTCTTCCACTTCCTGGGGGTCGGTGACTCACAGTGCGCTCAGCCTATCAGCGGCCGCGATGGGACATTGCTGCGGCCGCTGATAGGCTGAGCGCACTGAGTCACCGACCCCCAGGAAGTGGAAAAGACCGGGACCGGAGAACGGGACGGCGATATCGGAACAACGGGGGATCGTAGGCAGGTAAGTGAAGGTTTATTTTGTATAGTTTTACAGTCCGGGCACAGCGGGGGTTAAAAGTTTTAGCTCAGAGAACTCCTTTAAGCAATTTTGTCTTTATCACATGAATAGAGCCATGACAGGTCCTCTTTATACATGTATGACGTGTATATGACGTGATTTTTTTTTTGGGGGGGGCAGCATTTCATTCTTGGTCCCAGGCAGCACAATGTCTTGGGCCGGCACTGGGTGGCATAGTTTGCAATAGGGAAATTTCTTAAAGGGACTCTCCAAGAAAAAACAAAAAACATTCAACCATTGATCACCAAAACTGAAATAACATCCGTAGGTCATGCTACATTTCCAGCTATGAGGCCAATAAAAACAAGACTTCAACCCAATTTACAGACCAATGGAAGTTGACTTTTGATGGGTTACTAAATAAAGGTTATGGCATCTTCAGCTTTTTCACCTACCAAGACCCTTATATTTATCCCCTTTCTCCAAGATGGTCATTTGTATGTCAGCCAAGGCTATTTTAGCAAGCGAACGTTGCCACTGTTCTGTTTTATTGAACAGTACATAAAAAAAATGTGTCTTACTAGGGACAAAGCTGGAAATGATAAAATAAAATAATTGCTCCATTAAATCTTCTGTTTTCCATCGTCCAAAAAAGACATTAAAGTGGCGCGAAACTGCTGGTGGTTTTAGTTTCCTACTCTGGTTAGCGGTTTCGGAGGGGGGTGGCCGGGTCTGCAGCGGAGAGACGCGTGAGGTCTAGGAAGAGTGTGTGAGAGAGGATCTATAAAAATGTCACGTGCTGGACCTATAAAAGGAGATCTCAGGCTGCCAAAAATCTATTATACTCATAAATATTCTCAACATTTCTGTGCATTTATGGAGTGAGCGTGCGCTCGGCCGTATGAGGCTAACCTGCTGTTATTGAGATCTTAACCTGTTACTGGCGCATCAGTAAAGCTCCTTGTGGCTCAGAGGGGTAGTGTGACACCAAACCAAGCTTCGTCTTGCAATGGGTAGCTATGGCCCAGATTCACCGTCGTATCTCTGTTTTAGCCTAGGTTCACACTGCTGCGAATTCAAAATCGCGGTAAAATGCGCGATTTTACCGCGATTTCGCGGCTGCAAAATTTGCCACGATTTCGGCCGCAATTTAATGTAAATCGCGGCCCGAAATCGCAAAAAGTAGTACAGGAACTACTTTTTGAAATCGCAGATGCGGCGTCGCACTGATTAGGACAGTGCCATTGCCGACAATTGCCGCCGATTTGAGATGCGATTTGACATGTCAAATCGCATCTCAAATCGTTTCAAATCGTACCCAGTGTGAACCAGGGCTCAGGGTCTTCTTAACTATGCGACTGATTCATAGAATCAGTTACGCATAGATAGCCAGAAGATCCGACATGTCTAATTGTTTTACGCTGTCGGATCTTAGGATGCAATACCGCGGCCGCCGCTGGGGGGAGTTTGCGTGGTAAACCAGCGTCGGGTATGCAAATTAGGAGTTACGGCGACCCACGACGGTTTTTCGCGTTCGCTACGTCGCTGCTAGTCTAGTTTCCCGTCGCAGAGTTAGTCGTCGTTTTAGGTGCCCTAACTTTACACAGCACACGTATGTGCTGTATTATGGTCGTCGTTCCCGCGTCGAAATTTACAAATTTTTCCTTCTTGCGTAAGACGTCCGGGAATACGGAAGTACGCTTTACGCACGTCGCCGTTCGAAAAAATGACGTCACTTCGCGCAAAGCACGGCGGGAAATTCAAAAGGGAGCATGCGCAGTAGGTCCGGCGCGGGAGCGCGCCTAATTTAAATGGCACGCGCCCCTTTGAATCACGCGGGCTTACGCCGGAGGCCGCCGGCGGAAGTTTTCACGCAAGTGCTTGGTGAATCAGGCACTTGCGCTGAAAACATGCGGCGGTGTACGTTGCGCCGCCGCGATTCTACGTGAATCTGGCCCAAAGTTCCTGTGCTGAGGAGGAGGGGAGGAGAGCTTCTTGGGTCTGTGTTTTCAATGATGGATATTCCGTACATACATTTAGTACATGCAAATGATGAAAGTGAACCTGTAGCCAGGCCAAAGCCAACAAGCACTCCCTGATCCCTATAACTGCAGACACTGTGAAGCAATTCCACTCTAAAAGGAATTACTAATGTCCTCCAAAACTCAACACAAGAGGAACTCGACTGCGTCCTTAACCACTTAAGACCCGGACCTTTAGGCAGGTAAAGGACCTAACCAGTTTTTGCGTTTCGGCACTGCGTCGCTTTAACTGACAAGTGCGCGGTCGTGCGACGTGGCTCCCAAACAAAATTGACGTCCTTTTTTCCCCCACAAATAGAGCTTTCTTTTGGTTGTATTTGATCACCTCTGCGGTTTTTATTTTTTGCGCTATAAACAAAAATAGAGCGACAATTTTTAAAAAAATCCAAAATTTTTTACTTTTTGCTTTAATAAATATCCTCCAAAAATATATAAAAAAAATATTTTTTTCCTCAGTTTAGGCCGATACGTATTCTTCTACCTATTTTTGGTAAAAAAAAAATCGCAATAAGCGTTTATCGATTGGTTTGCGCAAAATTTATAGCGTTTACAAAATAGAGGGTAGTTTTATTGCATTTTTTACAACTAATGGCGGCGATCAGCGATTTTTTTCATGACTGCGACATTATGGCGGACACATCGGACAATTTTGACACATTTTTGGGACCATTGTCATTTTCACAGCAAAAAAATGCATTCAAAATGCATTGTTTACTGTGAAAATGACAATTGCAGTTTGGGAGTTAACCACTAGGGGGCGCTGAAGGGGTTAAGTGTGACCTCATCTGTGTTTCTAACTGTAGGGGGGCCGGGCTACACGTGTGACGTCATTGATCGCGTTTCCCTATATTAGGGAACACGCGATCAATGACAGCGCCACAGTGAAGAACGGGGAAGCTGTGTTTACACACAGCTCTCCCCGTTCTTCAGCTCCGGGGAACGATCGCGGGACTCCAGTGGCGATCGGGTCTGCGCGCCCGCGACCCACGGCTGGGCACTTAAAGAGGACGTACAGGTACGTGCTTGTGCCCAGCCGTGCCATTCTGCCGACGTAGATCTGCAGGAGGCGGTCCTTAAGTGGTTAAAATCTAGCTGGCTTTTCACATCTTCCCCCCCGGGCTTTCCTTCCGGGTTTGCGATCTCCAGGCTACACGAGTGTCCAGGGGTGCAATGATGTCACTCCCGTGCGCACGCGCGCCACCGTTTACGGGACGGGCTCTGAGGGTCCGGCACTGTAAGCCGGGCCTTCAGAGCGCATGCGCCGGTGATGTCATCAGCTAGATGCACTCCGATTATCTCCTACTGTGCAAGTTTAGGAGATATTAACAGTACCTACAGGTCCGCCTTATTATAGGCTTACCTGTAATTGTGTAACAGTTTACTACCACTTTAAACTGTACGGGTTGTTTTACAAGGTGTGGGTTTACATATACATTAATAGCGCTGCATTGTACATGAGGGACTACCCATAGACCAGAGAGAGAGGAGGATGCAAACATTTACCCCTTGCATTGCAGGGGGGCCACTTTACAAGGGTAACTACTGGTAAGGGGGAGCAGAAGGAGCATTGCTGCTAAAGAAAAAGCACTTCTGATTTTTAATTTAAGGATGAATTATTCCATAGTGCATGCAGCTACAGTATAAAGGTCAGTCACAGCTGATTTTATTGCTCATTTTTCACATGGTAACTGCAACGCTAAAATTAATTATAATCATAAAAGTCCACCAATGCTGGCACAAAAAGTCCATCTTTCTATCTACAATCACCCATGGTGTAAATTGGACAACTAGAGTGAATAAAGATTTCCTCCACCAAAAATCAACACACCAGGCCTCTTACCGCAAACAATGCACCACTAGAGGAGGACGTTCCTCATTGGACGAAACACTTAGGGTGGGATCTGATGTCACAACGTTATACACGCTGACTGCGAACACCTTGTTGGCTGGAAACGGTTTAAATCGTTTTTACTTCAAGTGGAGTTCCACCCATAAACATAACATTACATCAGTAGTTTTTAAAAAATGGCATTAGTCCTTTACAAATTTTTTTTTTTTTTTTAGATGCCTTCAAAGTGTTGTTGCTAGGCAGAATAGTTAATCTTCCCACTTCCTGCACCTAGGTGCTTAATGCTTCCTAACCTACACCGCACAGACTCCGGGGAATGTAGTGGGTGTAACTTTCCAGGAGTCTGTACACTCCCCAGTCTCAAAGAATCATGTGACTTGGACAGCACAGGTGCTGAAACCTGATCTGACACTGCTTGTGCAGCACTGAGCATGTGCGAGTTTTGCAAGGCTGAAATCCAGGAAGTCATACAGTCTGGCTTCATGATGCCCACACTTAAGATGGCCCCAGTCAATTTCTATTTTATAAAGTGTCTAAATGCTGTAACAACCTAACAAAACGGACCTTAGTTTACAGACTACCTTTACTAGAATACATTAAGCTTGTGTATTACAGGGGTATTTATATTTAAAAAGTGAAATTGTGGCCGGAACTCCGCTTTAATGACATGCTAATTTTTAGCATATGGAATGTGAGTATTTTGGAAGTCTTATTGAAATAAATTCATATTGGCTTGATATACTACACACGAGGCATCGTTTTCCCCCATTTAATGTACGTACCTGTAGATCGATCATATGTGAGGGCTGCACAAGATCCAGGTGCCTATTACCTTTGGTGGAGACGTGACCATTAAGGATGAGCTCCGGCATGTTCGCACAGTCCATGTGCAGGAATCGCGCTGCGCTAATCACAGGCAGGGAGACATTTTCCGATCTCTGCAGCCGAGCATCAGGAAATGTCACAGATTAGCGCAGCGCTGTGCCGACTTCCTGGCGGGCTCTGCACATGGACTGTGCGAACACGCCGGAGCTCATACTTCCTGACCAGCTTGTGTATATACCATGCCTGTTTGACCACATATAATCTAGTGGTCTACTGTTTGCGGTAAGAGGCCCAGTGTGTTGATGTTCTGTGGAGGAAATCTTTATTCACTCTAGTTGTCCAATTTACACCCTGGGTGATTCCAAAAAGAAAGATGGACTTTTGTGCCAACATTAGTGGACTTTTATGATTATTCATTTTAGTGCTTCATATACCCATTTTTATCTGTGTTATTATTTGTTACCAACAGTGGCCCGGATTCAAGAAGCAATTGCGCAAGTTACGCAGCGTAATTGCTTACTTGCGCCGGCTTAACGAATGCTCCTGATTCAGGAACCTCGTTACGCCGACTGCAGCCTAAGATATGCGTGGCATAAGGCTCTTATGCCCGCATATCTTAGGCTGCATTCTTGCGATGGCCGATAGGTGGCGTTCCCGTTGTGCTCAGCGTATAGTATGCAAATTGCATACTAACGCCGATTCACAACGTTACGTGAGCCCTGCGTACGCAGTTTACGTTGTTTGCGTACGGCGGTTTTCGCATAAGGCTGCCCCTGCCATTAGCAGGGGCAGCCAATGTTACGTATACCCGTCGTTCCCGCGTCGCGAAATTTGAACTTTACGTAGTTACGTAGTTTCCCGACGGAGCATGCGCTCTACGATCGGCACGGGGACGCGCCTAATTTAAATGATTCCCGCCCCCTACGGGATCATTTAAATTGCGTGCGCTTACGCCGGGCATTTTGCCGGAGCGCCCACGCAATTTACGGAGCTACTGCTCCGTGAATCGCTGGTTGCGCAGAAAATTTGCGGGGGCGCAGGGCAAAAACGTTGCCCTGCGCCTCCGTAAAAACTGCGCAAAGGTACCTGAATCTGCCCCAATCCTATGCAAGCTACTGCCTAGGACCTAAGCGCAGTGAACATCTCTATTTATATAAAAAATGCAACCCCCTTAGGCCTCGTACACATGATCGGTTAACCAGAGGACAACGGTCTGAAGGACCGTTTTCATCGGTCAAAACCGATCGTGTGTGGGCCCCATAGGTTATTTAACCATACGTTAAGCACTTGCTTACTGGGCACATAAACCCCCTTCGTTCCCAGGAGAAATTTCAGCTTCCGGCACTGCGTCGCTTTAACTGACATTTGCGCGGTCGTGTGACGTGGCTCCCAAACAAAATTTACGTCCTTTTTTCCCCCACAAATAGAGCTTTCTTTTGGTGGTATTTGATCACCTCTGCGGTTTTTATTTTTTGCGCTATAAACAAAAAAAGAGCGACAATTTAAAAAAAATATATATTTTTTTACTTGTTGCTATAATAAATATCCCAATTTTTTTTTAAAAAAACTTTTTTTTTCTCAGTTAAGGCCGATACGTATTTTTCGACGTATTCTTGTAAAAAAAAAAAATCGCAATAAGCGACTGGTTTGCGCAAAAGTTATAGGGCCTACAAAATGGGTTACAGAATTATGATTTTTTTTATTATTTTTTTTTTTACTAGTAATGGCGGCTATCTGCGATTTTTATTGGGACTGCGATATTGCGGCGGACGTATCGGACACTTTCGACACAAATTTGGGACCATTCACATTTATACAGCGATCAGTGCTATAAAAATGCACTAATTACTGTAAAAATGTGACTGGCAGGGAAGGGGTTAACACTAGGGGGTGAGGAAGGGGTTAAATGTGTAGCCTGGATGTGTTCTAACTGTGTGGGGGGAGGGGGGTGACTGGGGGAGGTGACCGATGCTGTGTCCCTATGTACAAGAGACACAGATCGGTCTCCTCTCCTCTGACAGCACGTGGAGCTCTGTGTTTACACACAGAACTCCACGTCCCTGCAGTTACCGGCTGTGTCACCGACGATCGCGTGTACCCGGCGGACATCGCGGCCGCCAGGTACACGCATCGGCTCCCCAGCGATGCAGCGGCACAGTGGTTACCCGCCGCGCGCCCCCCAGTGGCGCGCGCGGGTAATGCATTTCAAATGACGTCCAAAGACGTCCAGTTGGCACCTGAGAACCGCGCTGTTGACGTCTTTTGTCAATAGCGCGGGTCTCAAGTGGTTAAAAAAAAGCCAACTTTAAATATAACCTATGGATTCCTAACCGATAGGTCAAAACCGATCGTTAGTAGGCACGACCATCGGTTAAAAATCCACGCATGCTCAGAATCAAGTCGACGCATGCTTGGAAGCATTGAACTTCGTTTTTTTTCAGCACGTCGTTGTGTTTTACGTCACCGCGTTCTGACACGATCGGTTATTTAACCGATGGTGTGTGGGCGCGACGGACCATCAGTCAGCTTCATCGGTTACCCGATGACAACGGTCCTTCAGACCGTTCTCATCGGATGGACTGATCGTGTGTACGAGGCTTTACTTTTTCAGTTTTGACTCAGGTGCACCTTCAAGCTTGCAATACACCCAAAAAGAAGGGTGCCCAATCAGAACTGATCGTACAAAACCCAATCCACAGGTATGGGCAAACTGAAATAGCCTAATTATTTGGTTGGCACGCAGATCATTTAGGGGAAAAAGGTGCCTTGTCTGACAACCGCACGCTCTGTCTGATGTGTTACTGGGCAACCAGGCTGCGTATCCCAACCGAACAATAACCAAGTAGATAAAGACTGAGTGAAAGTCTGGGCAGCCGCTGCCTCCCGCATCTTCCAATTACTGGTGAGCCAGGTTAAACTACCTCTCTTTTTTTCCCAGCTTTCGGTGCAAACCTTGGCACTCTTGGGCAAACATGAAAACAATGGGTTAATGCTGCCAGGTCACGTGCCGCTGCTCATTTGCATGTGTAACGAGAGGTACGGCTGGAAGGGTTCCGGGCCCTGATTACATACATATTTAAAGGGTTCCAAAAATTAACCTCCAGCCTGAAGATCGGTTCGTATCTCTGAAAGAGATTAACATAATGGTGCTATTAAGAAGCTTGGCTCTGCCCTGCGGCCCCTCTTCTAGAGCAGCGCAAAGCTTGGCGTGCCCTGTGCGTTTCCAGACAGCCATGGAGAGAGGAAGGGGGGGCGGACAGAACACTTCACTGATCCTTGATTAAGACTTCACCTGAAGCGGTGCCACTGAGCACTCGCCAGCCCTCTCCCAAAGAAGGGGGGTAGTGCCCGGAGTCCTATGTCATATCTGGATGGAGGCTCATCATTGGCCTTAACCCCTAACGAGCAGGTCTCCCAATCAAACATCGTCCCTTTAACCACTTAAGACCCGGACCTTTAGGCAGCTAAAGGACCCGGCCAGTTTTTGCGATTCGGCACTGCGTCGCTTTAACTGACAATTGCGCGGTCGTGCGACGTGGCTCTCAAACAAAATTGGCGTCCTTTTTTCCCCACAAATAGAGCTTTCTTTTGGTGGTATTTGATCATGTCTGCGGTTTTTATTTTTTGCGCTATAAACAAAAATATAGCGTCAATTTTGAAAAAAAAAATCAATATTTTTAACTTTTTGCTATAATAAATATCCCCCAAAAATATATAAAAAATATATTTTTTCCTCAGTTTAGGCCGATACGTATTCTTCTACATATTTTTGATTAAAAAAAAAAATCGCAATAAGCGTTTATCGGTTGGTTTGCGCAAAATTTATAGCGTTTACAAAATAGGGGATAGTTTTATTGCACTTTTATAAAAAAAATTTTTTTTTACTACTAATGGCGGCGATCAGCGATTTTTTTCGTGACTGCGACATTATGGCGGACACATCGGACAATTTTGACACATTTTTGGGACCATTGTCATTTTCACAGCAAAAAATGCATTTAAAATGCATTGTTTACTGTGAAAATGACAATTGCAGTTTGGGAGTTAACCACAAGGGGGCGCTGATGGGGTTATGTATGACCTCATCTGTGTTTCTAACTGTAGGGAGGTGTGGCTGTAGGTGTGATGTCATCGATTGTGTATCCCTATAAAAGGGATCACAAAATCGATGACGGTGCCACAGTGAAGAACGGGGAAGCTGTGTTTACACACAGCTCTCCTTGTTCTTCAGCTCCGGGGACCGATTGCAGGACTCCAGCGGCGATCTGGTCCGCGAGTCCCGCAGAGCTTCGGACCGGGTCGCATGCACGCGCGACCCCACGGCTGGGCTTAAAGGGCAACGTACAGGTACGTTGATGTGCCCAGCCGTGCCATTCTGCCGACGTATATCGGCGTGAAGGGGTCCTTAAGTGGTTAATTGATGGAAAACTGATATCTCCTTGCTTGTTGGGAAATTGCACTTTGCAAAAAAAGTAAAAAACCATTGCTTTTGGCATCACCTTTCTGAAGACGTCTGTATAAATTATACTATGTATGTGTTTAATCAGGTCTGTGATTCCTCTTTTCAATTGGGCCACATGCATATTGTGTATTTTTTTTGTTAAGCTCAGACATGATGAGCAAAGCACATCTTTCTATAGTGTATACTCAATCCAGAGCACCAAGTGTCATTTCTGTCTGCTGCCTCCTTCCTCTCCTATCAGTATGAGTCACGTCTGACAAGTTTTCCTGACACCAAAAGAAAAAAGGTGACAGGAGAGGGAACTCCAGCACACAACCTGTGATTGACAGCCTCAGCTCTTTTCCTGTGTGTTGTGTCAAAGGGGGTGTGTCCCTTCCCTCCAATCAGCTCTCAGAGTTCTCCTCACTGAGCTCCCCAGCACTTTTTTTCCGACATTTATAAACGTTAAAGTGGAACTTCAGTAATTTTTTCAACTTTCCATCTATTAAATCTTCTGTCCTTGTTTTAACTAGTAAAAAAACAAAAACACAAAATGCAAATCGCAGCAAATATTTTTTTTTGTTTAAGGTTATTAACCGATTAATCAATTAATCAAAACAATAATCGGCCAACTAATCGATTATGAAAATAATCGTTAGTTGTAGCCCTAATGACATGTACTATGCATTTTGATGTGTGTGTATAGTTTATTGCCTTATACCTATGTATGTACATATTGAAGTTTGTTATGTTGTCTGATAATAAATACATTACTACGAATAAACCATTTACCGTATATACTCGAGTATAAGCCGAGTTTTTCAGCACATTTTTTTGTGCTGAAAATGACCCCCTCGGCTTATACTTGAGTCACCCTTTTGCGCCTGATCTCCCGGACTTTGGGGAGCCGGTACCGGTACTTGGCACACCTGTAGCCCCATTTCTCCTCTACAAGTGTGCAAAGTTTGTTGTCTGGGGGACCTACGGCCGGGGAGCACCGATTTTTCAAAGCCGGGCACCCCTTCCATAGACTCCCATGTTAAACATCAGTCTATTCATGGACACAGTGAGGCACGGACAAAGTGAGGCACGGGCACAGCGAGGCAGGACACAGCGAGGCAGGACACAGCGAGGCAGGACACAGCGAGGCAGGACACAGCGAGGCAGGACACAGCGAGGCATGGACACAGTGAGGCATGGACACAGTGAGGCATGGACACAGTGAGGCATGGACACAGTGAGGCATGGACACAGTGAGGCATGGACACAGTGAGGCATGGACACAGTGAGGCATGGACACAGTGAGGCATGGACACAGTGAGGCATGGACACAGTCAGGGCCGTTTGAAGACATTTGGGGGCCCCAAGCAAAAAAAAAAGTAGTTGAGAAGCGGGGGGGGGGGGGGTGATGGCTTACCTCTATCCTCCGCCTCACACGCACACGTCGGCATATGTTAGTGTCCGCACCACAGGGTCCCCAGCAGGGAGGGCCCTTGCCATCGCTGCGTCCTCCTGGAGTCCGGTCGGCCGTGTACCATAACCGCGCGGTACAGGGGATTCAGTTTGCTGTTCCCAGGGCCGGACTGAAAGGAAGTAAACACTCAGTGTGTGCACTTCCTGTCAGTCCGGCCAGGAACAGGAACCTGAATCTCCTGTACTGTGCGGTTATGGTACACGGCCGACCGAACTGCAGGACGACGCAGCGGTGCGGCAAGGGACCTCCCTGCTGGGGCCCCTGGCCAGCTTGGGGGCCCCAGGCAATTGCACAGTGAGACATGGACACAGTGAGGCATGTACATGAACAAAGTGAGGCATGCAGATGGACACCCTAGGCACTCGAGTCAATACATTTTCCCATTTTTTTGTGGTAAAATTAGGTGCCTCGGCTTATATTCGGGTCGGCTTATACTCAAGTCTATATGGTACTTACTTATGTCGTATGCCTCATATAAAGTCCAAAACTCCTTTCCTTTCTAGCTTTATAAATGTTGGACTAGCTGTAGAGAAGAGAAGGCTACAGAAAAGGAAAGCGCGCCGATGTGTCCTTACCAACCGATGACTCATCAGCTGTCAGTGGGCTTCCTCGCTGACAGCTGAATGTAAACAAAATTGCCTTCAGGTCTGGTATGGATTATAAGGGGAGCCCTATGCCAAAATGTAAAAAAAACTATACAAGACCCTTATCTGAACATGCAGCCCAGCAGGCCAGGAAAGGGGAGGATGAGCAAGTGCCCCCCCCCCATCCTGAACCATACCAAGCTACATGCCCCCCCCCCCCCACACCCCACCCCAAAGCACCTTGTCCCCATGTTGATAGGGACAAGGGCCTCTTCCCCACAACCCTAACACAGATTCCGGGCCCCACCCCCATGTCAATAAGTATGGAGTACATAGTACCACACATATTGGTGGCATGTACGCATCCTTTTGCCGCCACCGGCCGTAAAGGAATTTTAAAAAAGAATTCAGAGATCTCTTACTGAATACAGAGTTACAATAAATTGCATCTTTTCTATCTGCTTGCAATTAAGCTTTAAATAACATCCAAATATTCTAAAACTGCTTACTTTAATCTGCCCCGGAGTCCATTTCTACCAAATTACCGGTTGACAAACGGCGCAGGCGACTTGTATATAGCAATAGACGCACACACTTTACACTATATATTTATGTACACAGCAGCAGTTAACGTCTTTGCGGTTATAAATATTGACTTCACCAGTTTACTATTAACCCCGGGGGAATAAAACAGCAGCTTTCCACCGCGGATCCGCACGGAAAGAGGTCCGCGCGATAAACCGGGACCCCCAGGCTTTTTTTTAAATTCAGCGACGCCCTCGGTGCCTCGACGCGATGCCCCCGGTACCAACGCTCTCTGGGTGTACTGACCCTTCAGTGGTAGAGCGGCCAGGACTTGTTCTGCTGGCGGCCGAGCCGATCATTAGAATCTAATGAATTTTACAAACGCTGGCTTTTCACATTCACACTTTCACTCCTCCAGACAAGTGCGAGAAGAAGACATATAAATAGGAACTGGTGTTACCGCACCCAGCAGGAGAAGACAGGGTGTCGGATAAAAAAAAGGGGGGGACGGACAAAACGGGAAGAGGGGGGGTGGAGTAGAAAATTATAGAACAAGAGACGGGAAAAATAGAAACAAGAGAACCGCATGGCAGAGACTGAAAAAAAAAGATAATTATAGAGAAAAAGACGAAAAGGTGATAGGGTGACAAGAAAAAATAGGTGGAAAAGACAATGGCTTATTCAGTAACGCCACGTGAAGACCAACCACGGAGCGCCGAGTGAAGTAAATCATAGCAACCAAACCAAATTCTGTTGATTTAAAAGAAGAGAGCAGCCTGCAAAATGTGTGATTTTTTTTTTTGTGTTTTTTTTTTTTTTTAATTATACAAATCTGTCAAAACTTAACCGAGGTGCCCTTAGCTGTAAATCAACACAGAACTCCATTTGATTTAATAACAGGTCTGTGAGAGGTCTCAGACTAGTAACTAGAATAGAAATAAAAAAAAGGATGCATTTTTATTTGCTAGCAGCTCTATTTTACATAAGGCGATAGAAAGACATCTCGGTAGGTACATCTGGGTGGCGAATTGGGAAACGGGTTTGTGGTGAAGCCTGCTGTGTCCTGGCAGAAGCTGGCTGGGTATGTCGTTGGCATTTCAGGTTTGCTTTAGCCCAACATTAAATTGTCCACAGGACAACTATTAGTCGTGTCCACAAATCTGGACTTTATGGAAGAGTGGAAAGAAAAAGCTATTGATGAAAGAAATCCATAAGAAGTCCTGTTTGCAGTTTGTGAGAAGCCATGTGGGGGACACAGCAAACATGTAGAAGAAGGTGCTCTGGTCAGATGAGATCAAAATGTAACTTTGGACTTAAAAGCAAAACACTATTGTGATAGAGTTAAATAAAATGATTATTTTGTGTTTATGTTACTTTTCTCCTAAACCACTCAAATATTGCTTTTCTTTCTTATATTGTTGTATTTATTTTATTTCTTGATCTCTCTCTCTCTCTCTATATATATATATATCTCTATATATATCTCTCTCTCTCTCACACACACACACACACACATTATATATATATATTAGTGCTGTCAAACGATTAAATTTTTTAATCGCGATTAATAGCATTAATGTCATAGTTAACTCACGATTAATCGCTCTAATTTATGACGAATTTCCCCACAAATATCGCACAATTCTGCAAGTGATTATAATTTATTATTGCTGTTTTCTAGCTGATCTAAAACCATTTTTGACATAAAGGGACACTTTTGGACAATCTACAGTTTTTTAGGCAGAAAGAATAGTTTTTATTTTATAAAAGTACATGTAGGACACTGGGCAGACCACTAGGGACAAGGGGGGTGTGTATTTTTTACATACAGTACTGTAATCTATAAGATTACAGTATACTGTGTGTATTGTGTTTGTTTACTTTTTTAAATTTGGCGCCGTTCTCCGCTCCCGTGCGTCGTAACGTCGCAGGGAACGGAGCTCGGCGGCACACAGGCACTGTGAATCGAGCGAGGAGGACCCGCCGAGCGAGGAGGACCCGCCAAGCAAGGAGGACCCGCCAAGCAAGGAGGACCCGCCAAGCAAGGAGGACCCGCTCGATCACACAGCGGGGTGGCATCGCTGGATCCAGGGACAAGGTGAGTAACTTGCCTGTGAATCCAGCGAGAAGGTAAGCCACGCCGCGCCGCTGCACACTCTGCATGTCCACCCCGAGGGCTCCTGCGTTAATCGCGTGATAAAAATATTGACGGCGTTAACATGGGTTTGCGTTAACGCCGTTAATATCGCGTTTAACGCACAGCCCTAATATATATATATATATATATATATATATATATATATATATATTAGCTGAATACCCGGCGTTGCCCGGTCTTCCAATCTTAACCTTTTGAGGAGGAAAATCATAGTAATATAAATATACCCATCTTTTATATAAGGGTGTAGGTAAGGGTTAATTTAACTGTCATATATTTTTATTTGGCATATAAGTAATATGTGTACCAGGTATTATTGAAATATCTCCAGGCGTACAGAAGTTATGTGGGAACATACATTTCCCATTGATTTGCATGGGACTTTAAACAAAAACCCCGACCCTCACAAATGGGGGTAGTTAAGGGATAAATTAACTATAAGTGGACATATAAGTAACATGTGACCAAGTGTTATCGAAATATGTACAGCCGTTTGGAAGTTATGAAGTAACATGTATTTCCCATAGAGTTGAATGGGACTTTAAAGAAAAACCCCGACCATGGCAAATGGGGGTGAGTAATGGTTAAACCACCTATCCTATGTTTGTTGCTGACATACAAGTAACATGTGTGCCAAGTTTCATGTTAATATCTTTAGCCGTTTGGACGTGATGCTGGAACATACATACACACACACACACGTTGAGTTATATATATATATATATATATATATATATATATATATATATGTGTGTGTGTGGGTGTATTAGAATACTGTTACTTTCCTTAAAAGTCATTATAGAGTTAAACAACCCTTCTGAGGTGATAAATGAAGACAGCTGTTACTTACTCCTTCCATGCCCCCCTCCACCGAAGAAGCAAATATGGCGTCTTAGTGAAAAGACCTCGTGGCAACAGGGACGTGTAATAAGAGACTATTAGCTGGATTCAGGTAGGGGTTTGGGGATATTTATTATAGCAAAAAGTTAAAAATATATATATTTTTTTTAAATGGTCGCTCTATCACCGCAGAGGTGATCAAATACCGCCAAAAAAAAAGGTCCATTTGTGGGGAAAAAAGTACATCAATTTTGTTTGGGAGCCATGTCACGCGACGACCACGCAATTGTCAGTTAAAGCGACGCAGTGCCGAATCGCAAAAAGTGCTCTGGTCATTTGGCAGCCAAATCCTCCGGGGGTGAAGTGGTTAAAAGAAATCGGTGTTAAAAACACTTACAGAAATCTGGTTTAAAACAAGCATTAATAGATCCAAGACATCCTAGAAGTCGATCGACCAGTATACAGGATTGGCTTGCGTGTTGTCAGGGCTGGGCTCAGCCCTTCCTTCTCTGTCCTGGCAGCTCAGCTGTCAGCTAGTTGCCAGCTCCCATCTCTCCACCTGTTGATGATCCTGTTTGTCAGCTCTGCCTACTTAAAGCCTTCCAGTTAATTTGCTCTCTGCCTTCGCCTGTGTTAACATCACAAGAGACTTTCTCCTGCGTTCTTGTTGACGACCTGCTTGACTGACGTTCCCTCTGGCTACAGATCCTGCTTGCTGAACCAATACCTTTATTCCTGGCTCTTGGACATTGGCTTGGCCAACTACCCGATCCAGTTACTGAACTCTGGCTATGTTTTGACTATGCTTACTCTGTTTACCTTTTTATTTTTATTATTAAACAAGTGTGATTTAACTGTACTTCTGTCTCGGTCTGATTCATGGTTTCTGACACGTGGTACCTCA
The DNA here is from genome assembly GCF_905171775.1 of Rana temporaria. Taxonomy (NCBI): domain Eukaryota; kingdom Metazoa; phylum Chordata; class Amphibia; order Anura; family Ranidae; genus Rana; species Rana temporaria. The sequence goes on along the minus strand of NC_053498.1, from coordinate 20,034,838 downwards.
CGGACATGGACTCCACCCGACGTGTTTCGTTAGAATTACTGTCCTCTGGAGCATCAATGTGATGGGCAGCCTCACCAAGCAGTAGGGAGTCTAACAAGATGTTTGGGGTCAAGCTCACCATTTGCTCGAAAACTATCGAGTTACTGATAACTTCAGCCGCCTACATTTTTTAGTCTACCGACCTGTAGATTTTAATGAAGGATTTCAAAACTGGTTGCAATCTTCCTTTTTTTCATACTGCATTCAGTTGAGAGTCTAATAATAATAATTATAAATATTTCAAATATATTTTTTTAAATGCTGCTAATAAATGAATTACGTCATCATGGGAACTATTGTCATTTTCTGAGACAGTCCTGTTTGTGAAGTTATAGCAACTAGTTTTGGTGACCACAGTAAAAGGAATCCTGATTGGTTGCCATGGATGACTGAACTTTGTATCTTTTTCTTTGCTTTACAGAATAATAGTCCGTTCAATGCATGTAAGAAGAGCTTATGAAGGACGCCATAGATTGGTGGCGCGGCGGTTCGAAGGTCGTTCCTGCCGGTTCTAAATTCTGCTGATTGGCGGGCCGCTCATAGAACCAGGGGGGTCACAAACGCACGCCCCTGTCAATGGGTTTCATCCTTCGCAATCCCGTTTCTCGCAGTGTTACCACGGCGACAGCAGACACATTTGCATATGCGCTGCAAGCTTTCATTAGGCCTTGGTGACTATTCTGTCCCCCTTGAAAACGAGGGGCGTGCAAAGATCAGTCAAACTGAATGAAGCGCTGACATGAAAGAGTTAATAAATCTTGTAGGAACGCGCTCAAGAATAGAATTAATAAAAGCCGCTCTCCCCGCGACCGTTTATTATGACTATCGCAGACGAAGTTAACATGACAAATGGCTTTTTTTTTTCATATTAGGTTTAAGCTACTTGATGGGGCTCTGTGTATTAAAGAACTGTTGGCGCTAATCTATCGGAAAGCAAATCCCTATTACTGTCAATGTGGTTTTATGTGATAGGCCACAATAATTGGAGCAGCGGGAATTTCAGCGCCAGGAGGTCGGGTGAAAGGTCAAGGGGCAACCTTGTGACACCGATGACCAAAATACTTTAGAAGCAATCAAAGATACGTGCTGACATGGCAGCCTGGTGACGGAGGCCTTGTTAGAAACCACAAGAAAAAGAGCAGCAGGCTTATATGTGTGTCTGGGAGCGAAATATCATACACAGCCAGAGCAGAGCCATCTGTCTGCCAGCAGAGGAGAGGAGGGTGGAGAGAGGGAAGGAGAGCAAGCAGGATAGAGAAAACGAGAGAGAGAGAGAGGAGGGAGAGAGAGGAGGGGGAGAGAGAGGGAGGTGTGAGAGAGGGAGGGGAGAGAGAGAGGAGAGGGAGGTGGCAGAGGGGAGGGGGCAGAGGTAGAGGGGGGGGAAGGAGAGCAGTGAAGATAGAGATATGGAAAGCATGGGGGGGTATACAAAGGGAGGGCAGAGGGATAGAGAGAGAGGGGAGGGAAGGGGAGAGAAGGGGGGAGAGAGAGAGAGAAGGGGGAAGAGAGAGAGAAGGGGGAAGAGAGAGAGAGAAGGGGGAGAGAGATAGAGAGAGAGACAGAGAGAGAGAGAGAGATAGGGGACAGAGGGAAGGGGGAGTAGAAGGGGGAGAGAGAGGGAAGGGGGGAGTAGAAGGGGGAGAGGGAGGGATAGAAGGAGGGGAGAGGAAGAGGGAGAAGGGGGAGGGGAAGGGAGAGGAGGGGTTAGAAGGAGGGAGAGAAGGGGAGGGAGAGAAGGGGAGAGAGAGGGGGGGAGAGAGGGAATAGAGATAGTGAGGAAAGGTGGGATAGAAAGAAAGGGAAGAGGGGATAGATAGATGGAGGGAAGGGGAGAGATAGAGAGGTAGGTTGGGGGGGGGGGGAAGAGACACTAGGGAGAAAATGGAAAGCAATTTGGAAGGGGGATAGAAAGATGGCGGGAAGGAGGAGTGGAGAGAGAAAGAAAGAGGGAAGGAAAGTATAGAAAAAAAGAGAGGGAGGGGGTGGAAGGGGGAGCGGGGGGCAGAGGATTAGATAAAGGGAGGAGAGGGAGAGAAGGGTAGATAGAGCTGGGAAGGAGATGAGAGAGGAGGGAAGAGTGGCTAGAGCAAGAGAGGGGAAGGAGGAAAGAGGAGGGGAAGAGGAGGTGAGGGGGATATGGAAAGGCAGATAGGAAGGGGGATAGAGAGACAGGAAGAAGGGGAAAGGAGGAGAAGGGGGGGGGGGGGGAAGGATAAAATAGTAAAAAAGGGGGATAGAGAGGAGGGAGGGAAGGGGGATTAAGAATTTGGGGGAAGAGGGGAATAAGAAAGGGAGGAGGGTAGGAGGATTTAGAACGGCAGGAAGGAAGGTGGGAAAAAGAGATGGAAGTTAAGGGTGAGAGGGGAACCCCCCACGTACCACTGCTGCCACCCCCCACGTACCACCACTGCCACCCCCCAAGTATCACCGCTGCAGCCCCCCCCCCTCCCCAAGTACTACTGCTGCCACCCCCCAAGTACCACCGCTGTCAAAAAGTACCACCGCTGCCACCCCCCCAAGTACCACCGCTGCCACCCCCCAAAGTACCACCGCTGCCAAAAGTACCACCGCTGCCACCCCCCAAGTACCACCGCTGTCAAAAAGTACCACCGCTGCCACCCCCCAAGTACCACCGCTGTCAAAAAGTACCACCGCTGCCACCCCCCCCCCCCCCCAAGTACCACTGCTGCCACTCCAAGTACCAGTACCGTGATTTTGTCGGAGGGGGGCGGGGGCCTTTGTGATTTCTTGCACCGTGGGCCCTGAAGTTTCTAGTTACGCCTCTGGCATAACCATTAGAAAACCAAATGATCTTCAAAAAAGATTCTAATGGTCTATGGCCAGTGTTAAAATCACATCCCATTTATAGAGCTTCTTTACATGTATTTTCACTTCTGAACATCCTTCCGGGAAAAAGCAAAACTATCATCAGAACAAAGAAAGCTCCCTTTGTGTCATGTGTTTTTTTTTTCCTGGTTCAGATCCTCTGCTCTATGACATGCTGAGGTGGAAGACTGGGCAAACACAGGGAAAAAAAATCCAGGTAAAAGCATCTGACACATATACACGGCTTCTTTTTGTTAATGAATAGGTTGTAGTTTTGGAGTTGAACTTCCTCTGCTCTCCCTCTTATCAGCGGACTACATCCATTAACAGGAAAAAAGAAGAAGAAGAAAAAAAAAAAAAAAACACACGGACAGACATAAATGAATCAAAATGGATAAAAAATAAAATAAAAAAAATTCTCGTGGCGCAAGTCATGAGATTAGCGCGGTGAGTAAAAGCAGGAAGGAGCGAGTTATTACAGATTTGTAAGAAATTCGAGTTAAAAGGTTAAACACACAGAAGGAGACTTCTCCGTGGACCATAAAGGAAAGCAGCTCCACCAATGATGCTCGAGATAAATGGATGCGCATCTGCATGTTGAGAAACAGACGCCTTGCCTCTACATTATATGACATTTTATAAATGCAGATAATAAGCGGCAGCTTAATAATGTGAATAGTGAACGACATTTGCCCTCGGAAGACGCGTTTGTTACATCAAGGGAAATTACAACAAAGACAGAATCTGCTTTCACTTGTCGTAGGGCCATGTTTTAGCTTTTCAATAATACGTGTAAAAATTAGAATTCAGTTTTTTTTTTAATTAACTTGCCATATGCATGGACAGTCAATATGCCAGCGAAAGACCTACAATACAATTCCACTTTTAAATCTAAGCCGGGTTTTCTCAATCTTTTTTACCCTAAAGGAACCTCTAAAATAATTTTTAGGTCTCCAGATACCCAATGAAGGCCCCACAGTACACGTCTACTTTTGAGTCTAAGCCAGCCTTTCTCAACTTTTTTTTTACCCCAGAGGAACCCCTAAAATAATTTTCAGGCCTCCGGGAACCCAGTTAAGGGCCTACAGTACACTTCCACTTTTAGGGCTAAGCCAGCCTTTCTCAACCTTTTTACTCTAGAGGAACCCCTAAAATAATGTTCAAGTCTCTGGGAATCCAAGTGAAGGGCCTACAGTACACTTCCACTTTTAAACTTAAGCCAGCCTTTATAATATATTTTTTACCCCAGAGGAACCCCCTAAAAAAATTAGGTCTCCAGGAACCCAGTGAAGGGCTTACAGTACACTTCTACTTTTGAGTCTAAGCCAGCCTTTCTCAACCTTTTTTACCCCAAAAGACCCCCTAAAATATTTTTCAGGTCTCTGGAAATCCAAGTGAACGGCCTACAGTACACTTCCACTTTTAGGGTTAAGCCAGCCTTTCTCAATCTTTTTTACCCCAGAGGGCCCTCTAAAAAAAATGCAGTTCTCCAGATACCCAGTGAAGGGTCTACAGTACACTTCTACTTTTGAGTCTAAGCCAGCCTTTCTCAACTTTTTTTTACCCCAGAGGACCCCCCAAAATAATTTTCAGGCCTCCGGGAACCCAGTTAAGGGCCTACAGTACACTTCCACTTTTAGGGCTAAGCCAGCCTTTCTCAACCTTTTTACCCTAGAGGAGCCCCTAAAATAATTTTCAAGTCTCTGGCAATCCAAGTGAAGGGCCTACAGTACACTTCCACTTTTAAATTTAAGCCAGCCTTTCTCAATTTCTTTTTACCCCAGAGGAACCTCCTAAAATAATTTTTAGGTCTCCGGGAACCCAGGGAAAGGCCTACAGTACACTTCCACTTTTAAGTCTAAGCCAGTCTTTCTCAATCTTTTTTACCCCAGAGGAAACCCCTAAAATAATTTTCAGGCCTCCGTGAACCCTTACTAGTTCATCGCGTGTCAGTGGGGAAAAATGCCCCCACTGGTAGGAATAAGATAAACCCTTATGCCACGTACACACAACCGGGTTTTCCGACGGGAAAACTGCGAGGAGAGCTTTTGGCCGGATATCCCGGCTGTGTGTATGCTCCCTCGCAGTTTTTCCGATGGGAAAATTGCCAAAATCTGCCGGCAAAAAAAATAGAACCAGCTCTCCTTTTTCCCGTTGGGATTCCCGACTGACTTTGTCCCTTCGGAAATCCTGAGCTTGTGTACGAGGCAGTGTAATGGTCAGAACAACACCCTTACAGACAGCTAGAAAGACCATTGGTGTCACTCTACCAGCTTTGCCAAGTGGTGTTGACCTGGGACTATCCTGACACCATCACACAGGAGCACAATCAACCCTATGATTTCATGGAACCTTGACTGAGAATAACTAGTGTAAGCCTTTACCGAAGCCATGCTTAAATGGAGTGGTTGGTGGGGGTCAAAGTTAAACTCATAAAACAAGGCATCAATAAGGCCATGGCACAGTGGGGAATATATATGGTGGTGATCCGAAAAATGAATGTGCGTTATAATTAATCGAAATTAGTCGATCAATTAAAAATAAAATAGATTAATCGAACACATAAATTGTAATCAGTAACAGCCCTAAAATTATATATATATATATATATATTACCATTTTATTCTACATATAAATACACTTCAATATGTCAAGGTCTTCAAAGCCCTCTTCTAGTGGAAGGAATTTTACCCTTTGCCGAGGAACCTCTTTCGGTCATCAGGGTATAAATGTCCTCTACATAACTGGGAAGCAAGGGCTTCCTTTAAATGCTGAGTCCAGTCTTCCTCCTGCTGCCTCGGAGCAATTGTTCTACAATCTAATAAAAGGCAGGAGAATTAATTTCCCCGCGTAAAGGGAGATATGGGTATTTATAAACGGAAAGTTAGTGACTGTTCAATCCGCCTGGGATAAATAAAGATCAGATGGAGGGGAGCGGACAGGCTGATTGTGATATAACAAGGCAAAAAACACAGGTTGGCGACTTGTCATTGTCACAGCGAGCTGCAATGTGCGGTTCAGCATCTATAAACTTTATGTCGGTTTTACGGCTGCAAGCTGCTGTGCGTCAGGCTGGTAGGAGAGCGCCATGGATGCAAGAACACAGAAGGACAAGAAGTTCAAGCAGTCAGTAAGAAAGACAAGAGTGCCATCCAGCAGGGTACATCTGACGGGCACAGTCATACAAGACATCTCACAGGTTTAGCTGGGTCACCTACATTGTTCTGTACTTTTGGAATACTGCTGCTTATTTGATATTTTCTGCACTGGTGCAGATCCACACCGTTGTGACATACAGAAAAGATGGAGTGGCCACTCTCAGGAATAGAACCTAAAGTGGAACTAACATTAGACATATTTTAAAGCTGAAAGACAAACATCTAAAAGCAGGTTTCTCAAAACAAGGTTGAATGGAACCCAGGGGCGGACTGACCATTCAGGCACTGCCCGAGGGCCCCATGCCACTAGGGGGCCCCATCAGGGTTGCCAGCCTCCGTAAAATCAGGGACAGCATGTGTTTTTAAAAAAAAATCCCAAGATTATAGCTGCCCCGCCTCTCCAGTACCTTTTCAGTGTGTGTATGTGTGTACTGTGTGTGTATATTGTGTGTGTATACTGTGTATGTATACTGTATGCGTGTGTGTGTATACTGTGTGGCCCCATAAATCTATTGCCTGGGGGCCCCATAATCTCCCATTTCCCAGAGGGCCCATAATCTCCTATTGCCCGGGGCCCCCACGAGTTGTCAGTCCGCCCCTGATGGAACCCTATGGTTTCTCCAGTGCTTGCTAGGGGTTCCTTGAGTAGTCATTTCTGCCTCTCATTTGATATGTTCTTGGTGAAGGTGTAGAGGCATGTACTCGTTCACATGGGGGAGGGGTTCCAGGGTGCCCCCTTCTTAAAAGTTGCTACCCCCCCAGTGCCCCCACAACCACTGGGCCAGGGTTTCGGGGAAGAGGCCCTTTTCCTCATCAACATGGGGACAAGATGCTTTGCCAATCCCCCAACACCTTTTTCCTGGTCTGTTGGGCTGGTATAGATTTGGGGGGGGGGCTTTTTTGGTGCAGAATTCCTCTTAAAATCCATCCTAGACTGAAAGGCCTGGTATGGATTTAAAAGGGAACACCACACTTTTTTTTGGCTTGGGGTTCCCCTTAAAATTCATACCAGACCCAAAGACAACAGCAGGGATAACTCATAGTGAGTGGTTAGGACACTCCAAATGCAGACAGGGTGAGTTTACCATGTACCTGCACCCACATAGACGTCATATTGGGAGCCATGGCCATGTCTGTGCAGGTACTACATCCCTATAGTAAGGTGACCAGATTTTTTAAATGAAATCCGGGGACATATTTTTGTTTTACTAGTAATGGCGGCAATCAGCGACTCTCTGCCCGACGCCGCTGCCGCCCGCCTCACAGCCTGTCAAGTCTTACTCTCCGGGCCCCCGGGTACTACTGGCAAGGGAAGGCAAGGAGATAGACAGGCAGCTGGCCAGGACTTGAGCCAAGGCAGAAGAACATGCGAGCGGGAACGGGCATGCACCCGAAAATGAAGAAATATTCCCTCCGCTCTGATCAGCACATGATCATCAGAAAGGGGCACAGATTAAAAAAATACACCTCCCTAAGCTAGTAGGAGCGGCAGATCGGGGGTGTGCAATTCAGATTTATTTATTGGTTTAATCCTGCACTGACTGTCTTTGAAATTGTCCCAGCCCCTGTTGAAATCCAATCCGGGGACAGACTTGGTTCGGGGACAGTGTCCTCAATCCGGGTACTGTCCCTGGAAACTCGGGCCGTCTCGTCATCCTACCCTATAGACATCAGTGGGACTGCCTGCACGGGGATGCATGGAACCTCTGTGCATCCCTGCGCAGGTTAACATGGCTCTCATACAGGGCATGCACGCACACACGGTGAATGGGGCATAACTAAAAAATCCACTTTAAGACTTCTATTTTCTAAGGGAGGAAAAAATCTTTTCCAGAAAGGGTATTGATAAAATTGTAACCGTCTTACATGACCGTTTTAAAGACAGACAACGCTTGGCAGATTTGTTTTGTTTACAAAACTGTACTGCCTCATTAAATCGAAACTCCAGGCATTGGCTTAATCCATACTTAAAATAAATATATATGCAATGTTTTACTTTCCAAAGAATTTCTCATTCTGTTCCGCCACGGATACATTGCCTGATCAGTAGACAGAAAATTGATTAAAAAAAGTTTCCTGGTAAGGTTTTGCAGCTTCCTGTGTCACCGCCCCCACCCTGCTCAATGGATAATGGACCATTATGTCACCTCAAATAGGAGGCTGGTAGATGAGCCAAGAAGCTGTGAGGCTGATTTGGAAGGCAGTTTATCACCTTCCTAGCTACATATTGAGCCAGAGATTTTTGATTCACAAGACTGGCTTAACAGAATTACAAATTCTTGGAGTAGCATAGAGCCAGGCCCGGACCGGCCATAGGGCATACCGGGCATATGCCCCATGGGCCGCATGTAACGTCTCCCCCCAGTGTAACATGCAGGGGGTCCAGAACTGTTAGGGGGGTGTCTGTGTAACAAAACTGTGGTGGGCTGTGTAAAGGGGTCCAGAGGTGCAAGGTGCTGTGTAATGTAAAGGGGTCCAGAGGTGCAGGGTGCTGTGTAATGTAAAGGGGTCCAGAGGTGCAGGGTGCTGTGTAATGTAAAGGGGTCCAGAGGTGCAGGGTGCTGTGTAATGTAAAGGGGTGCAGGGTGCTGTGTAATGTAAAGGGGTGCAGGGTGCTGTGTAATGTAAAGGGGTCAAGAGGTGCAGGGTGCTGTGTAATGTAAAGGGGTCCAGAGGTGCAGGGTGCTGTGTAATGTAAAGGGGTCCAGAGGTGCAGGGCGCTGTGTAATGTAAAAGGGTCCAGAGGTGCAGTGCTATGTAATGTAAAGGGGTTGAGGGTGCTGTGTATTGTAAAGGGGTCCAGAGGTGCAAGGTGCTGTGTAATGTAAAGGAGTCCAGAGGTGCAGGGTGCTGTGTAATGTAAAGGGGTGCAGGGTGCTGTGTAATGTAAAGGAGTCCAGAGGTGCAGGGTGCTGTGTAATGTAAAGGGGTGCAGGGTGCTGTGTAATGTAAAGGAGTCCAGAGGTGCAGGGTGCTCTGTAATGTAAAGGGGTGCAGGGTGCTGTGTAATGTAAAGGGGTCAAGAGGTGCAGGGTTCTGTGTAATGTAAAGGGGTCCAGGGGTGCAGGGTTCTGTGTAATGTAAAGGGGTCCAGAGGTGCGGTGCTATGTAATGTAAAGGGGTCCAGGGTGCTGTATAATGTAAAGGGGTCCAGAGGTGCAGGGTGTTGTGTAATGTAAAGGGGTCCAGAGGTACATGGTGCTGTGTAATGTAAAGGGGTCCAGAGGTACAAGGTGCTGGAACCCCACATTCCATTGTTAACCGCCGCCGCGAAGGAGGCTAAATCTCCACCTGCTCGCTAAAAACCAGAATGCAAAAAAATGTATTTGCAATATATCATATTCAACTTTAAAGAATTGCCTCATTATCATCAATAAAAGAAGAAAATTCACCCACTCTTTAAAGCAGGGGTCTCCAAACTTTCTAAACAAGGGACCAGTTTACCGTCCTTCAAACTTTAGGGGGTCCGGACTGTGGCCAGCAGGAATAAAATTATGGCATCAGTGGGATTAAATAGTATCCCATCTTTGATATGAGGGGAGGAATAGTGCACAATTGTTGGTGTCAGGGACAGGAATTAGACCCCATAGTTGGTGTCAGTGGGCAGAATAGTGTCTCGTATCCATGGGATGAATAGTGCCCCAAAGGTCGAAAAAAAAGGACAGTAAAGGGCTGCATCTAGCCCCTGGGACACAGTTTGGAGACCACAGCTTTAAAGGCTCGATCTACACATACATTCTCTTTAAGGTTTTGTTCCACTTTCGCATCATTTTTCTATATTGAATGGTTCAGCATTAGGTTGCTATTGTTTCGTAGTATTCTGACATCTAGTGGTGGTTTTGGGCAATGACAACTTATGAATGGGGATTTGGTATTTTCCTCTGTCCTCCGCTCCTGTTTAGTGCTAGTTAGTTCAGTCCTAGCTAGACCCCCCCCCCACACACACACACACAAACACACATCTTTTATGTTCCCTTATACCTCATTCAGACGAGGTGGACTCCGTCACCACGGAGTCCTCCATCTCCCTCCAGCTCAGCAGGAGATCTCTCCACTGATCTCCGCTGAGCTGGCGGATGACCGGTCCATCTCTGCTCACTGAGCGGGGAGGGGCTTGTCGAGAGCCACCGTTTCCTATGTAAAGATATGATGAAAACGGACAGCATGTCCGTTTTCATCAGATCTCACCAGATCCGATCCGCCATGGACTGATGGCGACATATCACCATACATCTGATTTTAGCGGATTGGGTCGGAAGTCAGTGGACATGTCACCGCTGGCATCTGACGCTACATAGGCATACATGCATGGAGCGGCCGTTCAGGTCCGCCGACAAAACTGACAGGTGGACCTGAACGGTCTGACCGTGTGAAAGGGGCCTAAGTCAGTGTTAGACAGGTCTTAGGAAAGTCTTTGACTTCTTACACTTCATAAGACTGGAAACACATCCTCAGTACTGCAACCAGCTGAAAAAACATTGAGTAGGATAATTGAAGAGTTAAGCTGCCTGTGGATGATGCCAAGTCAGCAGGTGACCTTTACTGTCCAGACAGACTGGGTCTAAGGAGATATGTCAATTGTGAGGGGTTAGCTCGGTAGCGGGGGTGTGACACCTTGGTTGGGTTCACCACACACTGAATTTATACAGACTGGCAGTCGAAGACGGTTGAAAACAACGTTTTTGGTTTATTTTTCCATCTTGCTGGAAAACAATTGCAAGTATCCAAACAGCATAAACAAAATCAAGCATAAAATAAATCCTAGCCACTCTGGGCGTCTACCTTCCACATAGGAACCTATCTATGAAGTCTAACACAGCCTACTGCTGGGTAGACCGTGCTGGTCATACAGCACACAATAGTCTTTTGATTTTTATAAAACAGGAAAAAGTCAATGGTCTCCTCACCTCATCAGGAGACTTTCTGGCACTGCTCTCCTACTCACACAGCCTTAGGAGTGATGCAGCAACCAAGTGGTAACCCTCTAGACTTCTTATAGAGGTCTTAATTGCCTCACTCTGAACAGCTGGAGTCTTTCAACGCCCTTAGACCTTGTCTGGCTATTTCTCGCAGCCGACGCCTAACAATGATTAGTGTATTGTCTAAGCAAGGCAGAAATGTATGTCCCGTTTGTGACAACACCCACAGATTTACCTGACTTCCTGTCACACAATGTATAAAGCGGCATTTAAAACAGAACATTTTCTAACTGCCTTTCCCTTCTAGTTAGGCCTAAGAAATGGCTGTCAGTCAATTTTTTTCCGACCCTCATCTGTAAGAACAAGAAAAAGCAGAGAGCATATTGCTCTCCTGTCCAACACCGTGATCTAATTAAAACTCAATATCAGAAATAGGAAGGCATCAGCCATGAAAGCCGGTCCGCCTGATGATTAGCGGCTCAGCCGGCTCCGAGTCCTCGCTATCTGCCCGTAATGAATGACACAGCGTCTAACAAAAGCCCGAGCTGTGATTAGCCGAACAAGAACCCAAGCTGTGATGAGGCGTCGCTGCCGTCCAATCGCTTTGGCGTGGCCCGCTGACTGACAAGTCCTGTCTAATTGCCTTAACGTGTCCTAGGCTGGATCTTCCTCATTTCTGCAATATAATATCCACAGGCTGGCAGGTCAGAACCCGGAGAAGTCCGCTCCGTAATGAATGATCTGTTCTGGTTCATATCTCCAGTAACACGGGCGGCGGCAACTGCTGCTATTTAATGGATGGCCGTGAACTTGGAAGGAGCAATGCCATCAACTATTATGATGCTGACACAATGAGGGACATAACTGTCCATCCTCCGTTACTGACAGCAGTGACTGACAAACTGACACTGCAATGGAGTAAGTGATACGGACATGGGATAGCCGGCACTGCAAGCTACAGAGTGAGACTGATGTGTAGTGACTGGGATGGCAAAGCAACAAGAGGGACTGAAATATGATAACTGACACTGTCATTAAATGAATGAAATTAATATAAAATAACTGACACTTTCATCAACCATATAATACGAATACAAAAC